>NW_016107494.1:3976063-4033442 GCF_001604975.1 Cebus imitator
ACACAAACACACATATACATGTACCACCAAGGGCCTCATTCTCCAAAGACTGCATACACACACACAAACACAAACACACATATGCATGTATCATCAAGGGGCTCATTCCCAAAAGACTGCATATCAAAGCCAAAAATACTTCCCTATAACTATTTTGGAAGAAAAGGCCCAGACTTGCTTTGAGGGTTGAGAACTCACTTTCTTGATGACTGCCTTCTGCTGCCAGCCTCCTCCTTGCTCAGAAAGTGAATTCGAAGTCAGAGAGAAAATTAGGACAGAATCATAGAAAAGAAATAGTCTTTGTGTCAGAAATTTTTCAATAGGCCCTTCTTCCAGCAAATCCCACTCCAGTTCCAATTTATGCTCATTATTACTTTAAACTAAATGCATCATTTAACTTTTATATCATCTTGATTTTATGTATTTTTCTATTCCGATTGGATTTTTTAAACCAAAAGGGCAGCCCCCAGGACATTTTCTTGTGTTTGGAATCTTCATTTGTCTCCATGTGGGAGAGAACCTTCTCTAGATTAGAAATCCTTCCAGGCATGCTGAGTGGCAGGTTGAACTCATCATAAGAGTAGAGATTGAGGACATTAAATCTTCTAGTCCCAAATCAGTGGTAGACTGATAAACAGTTAACAGTTGTCTCTCTGGGGGAAAGCCCTGGTTCTCGGCATTCACGAGTTACCATGGTGTAAATACTCCCTTTGTGGCCGATCTCGAGCTACCAGTGAGACATCCCCGAAGCCAGAGTTGGGAAGAAACATGAATGGTTGGCTCTCAGGACACGGCACGAGTGAGTGGGCTTTGGTACCTGCCGGTCCCAACACCTTGTGTCACCTGGGGACCCTTGGGAGAGTTGTAAACTGCCACTCAATCTGGGAGGGATGGAAATGCATGTTCTGGAATGGTGGTGGGGGCAGCTTTTAGTTACTGCTCAGAACGGGTCTCCAGGTCTTTGGAGAACAGTCATTTAAAAAGCAAAGCCTGTGATCATGATCCGGGAAAAGAGGGAGATGGACTTCATCCATCCCTTTGGCCTCTGCTGGCCTGTGTCAGGAATGTCCCCTTAGTGCCACTTCCCACTGAGGTGAGAGTAGACAAAACCTGGGCTGACTAGAGGAACTCTGTGGAAAGTAGGGCCATGTGGGCAGGTTTCTCCCCGCAAAGCAATTAAGACTCTTGTTTCTCCTTATCTCCATCTCTCCTTCCATGCCCGACCCTTCTTGGTGCCCCCTCCTTGCTCTCCTCCCCTGCCCCTCCTCTCACTCTCGCCAGAGAGTTTTCCAAAGAGAGGGAGAAGGCCAAGGCCCGGGGAGATTTCCAGAAGCTGCGGGAGAAGCAACAGCTGGAAGAGGATCTCAAAGGCTACCTGGACTGGATCACTCAGGCCGAAGACATTGACCCGGAGAACGAGGACGAAGGCATGGATGAGGAGAAGCCCCGAAACAGTGAGCAGCCATCTTCTTCTGTGTTTGGGCTGGGTTCTGGGGGAGAGGAGACAGCACAAAACCTTGACTGTCACTGTTTCTTGGCAGCCCCAGGTGTGCCTTCCTGGAAAAGCACTTACCTCACTGATGGCAGTCACTTGCTACACACAGACATCAGTCACATGTGGGAGATCACAGCTGTCGATCTGTAAAACCTCATGCTCCTTTTAGAATATTTCACCTTAAAAGACAGTTGAGATTTTGCTAAAGCAGAGGCTTTTTAAAAATCAGAGATCCTTCTCCTCCAGGTTCTCCCTCTTTGGGCAGGGGCACAGGCTTCCTGTTTGAAAGTACAGGCTTGTTTTAAAGGAACCATGTCTGAAAAACTTCATACCTGCTCAGGATTCCTTCCCCGCTTGCAGAAAATTTCCAGGCACCGCTGGGCTTTTTCATAGGAAAGGTAGTCGAAGGTTTTCCTTAAAGGGGTTAGATCCAAAGACCTGTGGAAGTGCTAAACGGGAGGGGTGGGAGAAGCCCAGAGGAAACACAATTAGGTGATGGAAATCGAGACAGTGCCTTCCTCGGGGGTTCACATGGCCCATTGTTAGGTAGGCTGTTGCTGGGATGGAAATGAGAGTAATGTATGACGTTGACTCACAAATACAACATGATGGATCATGGAAATTCAGGCTCTTATCAGATTAGCCCCGTGGTTCTCAAAGTGTGGCCCCTGGCCAGCAGCATCAGCATTACCTGGAAACTTGGTAGTAATGCAAACTCTTGGGCCCCACTCCAGACCTCCTGACCCAGAAACTCTGGGGATGGGACCCAGGAATCTGTGCTTTGACAACTCACCAGGTGATCAAGATGCATGGTAAATTTGAGGACCTTTGGGTTAGCTCTAACCACTCTGTGTATCCCGTTTGGCCTTGATCTCTGTGACTGTAACCACACTCTTTCTTCCCTTTTCTGAGTGCAGTATTTTTCTCTTTCAGTATACATGTGTGAGTAGGTGCATTTCTGTCCTCTCAAGGAGCCTTACTTAAAAACAGTTTCCTAAACACTGAGCATCTAGAGTAGTCCAGGAAGCAAACAGGTTAAAGAGCCATCCAGGGCACCACATGGAGTCATGCCAGTAAAGGCAGGGAGCCGGAACTTCACCCTGAGCAGAGAGGACAGTGAGAAGAGCCACCAGGAGAAGGAACAGGTACAGGAAAAAGGGATGAACACAGCCAAAGGTGTTCACAGGAGCAGAATCTCTGCTCTCTCATTTCAAATTTAGATTTAATAAATCTATCAACTGCTCCCTTTCTGATAATGCTCCTCAAGGAGCAAATACAAAATTAAAGCACACAAACAACAAGGGACTGGTAACAATATAATTTAGTAACCTAAGAGGCCTTTGTGCTCTACTAAGTGGTTTTGCAAGTTGGAAGACAGGGCCTTTGATGGATTATAACAATGAGTGATGATGCCGTTGAGGGTCTTCCTGGAAGAATGCCTGACAGCTTCCATTACACTGTTGATGGAACTGAGGAGTCATTGATTAGTTTGTGGCACTGAGTGGTATGGTAAATAAATAAGGTGGCCTGTGAGCCACGGAGAAGCATACCTCTAAAATGCAGGTATTTGTATCCTGGCTCCTGGCTCCACTCTAAGTCAGAGCATTGCCCCTAGCTTGTGACTAATGGTGATGAGCATTTCTGTAGCATGTGTTATTAAAATCCAGCAGTAGCCACTACCTGCTCAGCAGCCAGTAGCTATCCACTGAGATAAGAGAACATAGCTATTCTGTTCTTTGCCTAAAGCAGGAACTTCCAAGTGGAGGGGTGGGGGTGTGCTACTTCTCCATCTTACCCATTAAATGAATAAATTCCTAGGAGAGTTCCTAGCATGGAGTATTCTTTGCTGCTGGAGCACACCACATTGACAAGGCCCACCTACCCAAATTTCTGGACAAACTTTGAGAAGGGCATAATGAGCTGCCTACCCCAATAGACAGAGTCTCTGCCAAGATTTTCCTAAGCCTAGATAAGGATAGCCTTAGACCCTGGAGACTGTGGTTTCTCTCACTTTGCACTGTTCACTTATAGCTGGAGGAGCCCTGGGGGTCTGTTTCTTGTTCTAGGAGGACTGGAATGGGAGCCTAGCTCCTTCATTAGTGGAAATGCTAATTCATGGGACAGTTCCAGGGGATGAGGCAGGGGAATGAATATTTTAAAAAGCAAGGTGTAGAGAGTTAGATAGATGCGTGCAATGAAGTGGAACATGAGAGACAGGAATGGAGCCAGGAAGAGAGTCCAAAGGACTGAGTCTGCTGTGGAAGTCCAATTAAAAGTAGAGATGATGTGATGAAATGATTAAGGAATCAGAGGCCTAATACACTTGCAAAAAAGGCAAGACAGTGAGTGGTTCAGAAACTAGCTTCCTGTCTTGAGAATTTCATACATTGCCCTTTGAAACAAATACAGGAGAAATCCTGCTGTTTGAAGCATATGTGTTTCAATTACTATAATATCGTAGCCTTTGAAATTTCAGAAAGATTACAGTATGGTCTGTTTGCCAACTGTCTTCAGCTCAAAAGCTAAGTGATCTTTTAAGAGAAAAAAGGCTAATCACTCGCGATCAGCGTCTGTGGTGACTCTGCTTCCCCACGAGGCAGCGTCTGGATGCCTGTGGTGTGGGGCTGGGGAGGTGGGGCTGGGTGCAGTTCAGGAGCTGCTTGGTGGCACCCAGCATACCTGAGGGGAGCCCAGTGATTCCATTTTCGTAGGGAAAGCTGCAAAAGCCACCAAGGATGTAGAAGAAATGGGCTGGAAGGACAACAGAAAGAAAGCTGCAGTTGGGAGGCATTTCTCTAAATATGAGTGTAAGTGAAGTAGCCAGTAAGTCATATACAAAAATAAGTTCCAGTTCATTCATTCATCAGTCCACCCATTCACAAACAAGAGGTCTGCTCTCTGCCAGGCACTGTCATAGACGCTGGTGATAGAGCAGTGAACAAGAGAGTCAAAACTCCCTGCCCTCATGGAACTTAGATTCTAGTAGAGAGACCTATGGTAAATTAATTAGCAGGCCAGAGAGGGACGAAGCAGTGAAGGGGGAAGAGTGTTGAGAAGTTTGTGATTTTAGAGGCTGCAGCAAAGGAATGTCTCACAGAGAAGGCAGCATTGAAATAAAGACTTGGAGGCTGGAAGGAAAGGCACCATGCAGATAGTTGGAAAAAGAGCCTTCCAGGGGCTAGCAAGAAGGGGCCCACACTGATGAGTCCGGAGCAGAGGAGGCTTGTACAGCCGGAGAGGAAGGAGTAAGGGGGTGAGTGGTGTGATGTAAGGCTGTAGGACCCAGAGAGTAGGGTATATAAACTGTTGTCAGAAAACTTGGCTCTTACTGGGACTGAGCCAAATAGCCTCTGGGGGTTTTGAGCAGAAAATCAACATGATCTGACAGTAATCAAGGTCCGTCTGCCTGCCACGTGCAGAATGGAGTGAAGGTGGGCCAGGGAGAGGCAGGAGTTCCGTTGCATGCTGCCGCCTCAGGAGATGTTGGGCCTGGTCTTGACACCCATGGAGGTGATAAGGTCAGGTTTCAGGATGATGTCATTTGCAGACACATCAGATATGGGATGTGAGAGATAGAGGTCGGGCATTTTCCAAGGCAATTGTCCTAAATGATGCCAAGAGTGGAATTGTCATTTATGGATATGGGGAAGTCTGTGAGAGGAACAGGTGTCAAGGCAGGAGGATCAGGAAAGCCATGTCGGACCTTTAAGTTTGAAGTGCCTATTAGACATCCAGCTGGGGCTGTTGAGTAGCTAATAAGAAATGAACCTCTCCAGGGGAGAGATCTGTGGCTGAACTGTAATTTGGGGAGTCAACAGCATATAGAAGATACCTAACTCCTGGATCTCTGGATGAGCTCACTGGGGTGTGAGTGTAGACAGAAGTGAGATGTGGCCCAAGAACTCAGTCCCAGCCCTACTGATGTTTGAAGATTGGGATAAAGGAAAAGAGCCAGCAAAGGAGACTCCAAAAGGTATGGCCAGAGAGACAGGATGGAATGCAAAGGTAGGGGGGTGAGTGTCGCTTCTATGACTGGAGACTGACCATTGCACTCCGCAACGTGGGGCTCACTTGCTGGTGCCTTGACACAGGCTGTTGGATGAAATGCTGGGGGAAAATCTTCCTGGAAAATCAGCCTTACTCTGTGCGCCTCTCGAGCCTGCATGCCTCCTGCAATGGCATGGAGCATTGCTCTGCAGACTGCTTGCTTCTTTGGCATGGCCCACCTTCCAGCTGTCTGAAGAGTTTGGCCATCAGGAAACCAGAAAGGGAGGAGGAGGAGACTCACACAGACTCTAGCATACCCATAGCCTCAAGACGGTCAGTGTCTAAAGCTTAGCCCATCATGATATGATGTTCCCTTCTATACCAGTGCCAGTACTAGCCACAGCCTCTGCAACTGGTTACAGACAGCCTGAGAAAAAAGAGGACACGATATTCAAGAGCCATTTCAGAACCAAAAAGAGGCAAAAAAGGGGCATGTTTACACACTGGTACCCTGGATGCAGCTTCCTAAATGGAGCAGCCAAGAGCCAAGCACCTTCTCTCTCTGGATAAAGACTAGGATAATGTTGAGGTCTCCCCCGCCTAGTGACTGCTTCTTCCCTCCCTCTGAGCAGCAATGAGCAGCCCCTGTGAAGGGACCCATTGCAAAACCATCATTACTGCACGGGGTTTATTGTCATCAGCAGGGATGCACTGCTCCAAGGCACAGGGTTCATCTTCCAGCTCCAGTGTTAAATCTAATAGAAGGCCAGACACTAGAGGGAGACGCCGTAAAGAAAAGAGACAGATTTTCTTCTTCCTTTTTCCTCTTCAAGATCAAAAAACGTTTCATTTATTTATTTATGGATATTTATTAAATATCCATCCTTATAGGAATCTCTCTCTCATGTCATTAGCACAACTTGAATGCAGCCCTGGCTCTCCAAAGCTTGCAGTCTAAGACAGATATTGATGTGGAAAACCATATAAAAGACAGACAGACGGTGGAACCAAAACATTGAATTTCCACACAGATAAGCCGGATAAATATCTACCCCATGGCATTGAGTTATGTGACTCGGGAGCCACTTTTGCAGTCATCACCAACTAGCAGAGCCACGTGCCGGCTGCCTGCCCCACAGAGTCTAGGATCATGTATTATTGAGACAGGAAATTGGAAGGCTTGTAAGAACTGCAGGTTGCCCATGAAAGGGCCCCATGTGGCTTGAGAGGAGCAACCTGAATATCACTGATTTACATTATATATGTGTCAAGGGCATGTGCATAGTTATTTGATCTTTTTTTAAAATAAATTAATCAGTACGATCAGTATTTACCCTGGACCTCCCTCGTGGCCAGCAGTTGCCACATGTCTGGATACCTGCAACATAATCCCGTGAAGCAGCTGGCTCAGATTACATGAGAAGACACGCTAATACTCGTTTTTGTCCTTGACTCTGTTCATACCTTGCTCTGTTAAGTGATCATGCCGCCAGGCCACAAAGTGAGAACAGACCCTTAAGGCAGAGACTGGAAATAGCTCCCGGGCCTTCACGTTAACTCTCAGCTGGTCCTAGTCAGAGCCCTGGAGACTTTAGTGCTGGAAAGTTGCCGGAGAGATCAGGTGAGGAAACTGGAGCCCAAGGTGGGAGACAACCACCTGGCTAAATGTTAGTGAAGTCAGCACTCAAACCCAGGGCTCCAGATTCCCTGTTCATGGAGAGTGTGTCAATACCAGCTGAGACAGGCACCAGAAGGATTCCCACACCCTTTTTAGATAACTGCCTTTGTGTTGGTCTCCCATTCACTATGTAACAGCTATGGTGGAAACGGAGGCTGTGCAGAGGGACCTGTGAGCAGCAGGGGCTGGGGTGGGTACTGTGCAGGCCACACTGTGGTTTTGGAGGGACGGGAGTTACCAGGGAGCCACCAGGACATCTCCTGCAGTTTGAAGTGGATGTGGATGGGGAGCAGCTCTGTTCCTGGGATCACTGGCCAGCCAGCCGCCCTGCAAAGGCAGAGCAAACAGGCTGTTAGCTCTTAAACTGCCAGGCACTCTGGGCGTCCTTGGCAGGGAGTGGAGCGCAAAGGCCCTCTTCCTCTCCGGGGACTGGAGGACAGCATCCTCTGCCTGCCAGCCAGGGTCCTGGCCCAAGCCAGCATCTTGTCAGCCCACTTCTCTCTCCAAAGGCTTCATCGTCTTCCCAGTTCCCCAGGCAACAAAGCCTCCTTCCCCTTCCCTCTCCGGTGCCCCTCCACAGTTCTCAGCACCTGCGTCAGTCAAGTCGTATGGGCTGTCCTCCTCATGTGGACCTCTCACCCCTTCCCTCTTCTCCCATCACCTCTCTTTGCCTGGACTCGCAGCCACTTTGCTGCCCTGCCTTCCAGCCCCACTCCCACGCACCTGTGTAATGCAGCCAAATTCATATTTCTACAGCTGACCGTGTCATCATTCCCTTGTTCAAAAGCTTTGAATGTCTCTCCATGGCTACAGATTAAAGCCTGAACGTCTCTCGGTATTTTAGGCATCTTCAATCTGTCCCAGCCAATAGCTTGAACCTTATCACTCCCGACTGCCCTGCCGCAAAGCCATACTGCATCCTGTTTTCCAGAAACACCTGCTGCTGTCCTGTTTCTGCACCATTACCCATCTCCCGTCTCTCTGCTTAGAGCACCCACTTCCTCCCCTGCTCCTCTGCAGCCTCCCAGCCCAGATTGGAGAGCACATCTTGGCTCAGGCCTCCCAGAGCTCCCATCTCAGGACAGGCACCATCAGCACTCAACCTTCACCTACCCATCAGTTGGTTGAGGTGGCCCAGCCTGCTTGTTATATTGAAAGCTCTCAGGAGACAGGAGCGTGAATTGGTAACTTCTCATTCATTCACTCTCCCACTCAGTATGCAGGACAATGATTTCTTTTTTTTTTTTTTTTTTTTTTTTTTTTTTTTTTTTTTTTGAGACGGAGTTTCACTCATGTTAACCAGGCTGGAGTGCAATGGCGCGATCTCGGCTCACCGCAACGTCCGCCTCCTGGGTTCAGGCAATTCTCCTGCCTCAGCCTCCTGAGTAGCTGGGATTACAGGCACGCACCACCATGCCCAGCTAATTTTTTGTACTTTTAGTAGAGACGGGGTTTCACCATGTTGACCAGGATGGTCTCGATCTCTTGACCTCGTGATCCACCCGCCTCGGCCTCCCAAAGTACTGGGATTACAGGCTTGAGCCACCGCAGGACAATGATTTCTATTTCACAGACTTCCCCCCCAAAAAAGACATAGTGAATTGAATTGAATCCTCTTTAGGTCAGAGAATTAAGGTCTGATAGCCCTGTATTCATGGCTTGTTGGCCAACTACCATTTCTCCAGTCATAACCATACTCATGGTAGCCCCCAGGGAGTGTATTGTGGTTGGCAGCATGGGCAGAAATGATTTGGCATTGGGAAAGTGGGTTGAGAAGACCAGTTGGAAGGAGTTAGAATTATAGTCCCAGGAGAAGAGAAAGCCAGGAGTCAACAGAACAGGGCAAAGCTGCCTGATGCCCACGTACTCCCTGTAGGAGAGGTCATCGTTTCACTGGTATGGAGTCAGCTTTTGGACCCTGAGTTTGGATCTTGAACACGTTTCAGCCCTCTGTGGGCTCTTCTGGGCTGGGGGACAGAGGAAGAACAGGGGCAGGGTTATGAGACGGGACGTGGCGTTCTTGCATGGAAGGTGAACAAAGCCTGGATGGTCTCCTTTCATCTTGCCAAAGATCATCTCACGTGGGTATTGTTTGCCCCATTTTGCAGATGGGAAAAACAAGGCTCAGAAAAGTTAACTTATTCACATTGTGTGGCTTATAAGTTGCACAGTTACGTGGGCCTTGGTCCCAGTTCTGCTCCCTCCATACCATGCTGGTGTCTACCACAAGCCCCCTCAGGAATGCCCTCCTCTTCCAACCAGGGGGAAGGAGAAGAAGGCCCTTCAGACCCCCAGCCAGTGCGACCTGCGCATCCTCCTTGGTTGTGGCATTTTTTGCTTCAGCCTAATATGCAAAGCAGGTGGATGGAGAAATGAGGAAAAGAGTGGAGATTGGGGAGAGGGTGAAGGTAGTAGGAAAAAGTGACCCAAAATCGTAATATAAGGGGGCATGGGCTTGATTTTTTAAGTTGAACTTTATGATTCTGAGATCTATTGTTGAAGCATGAAAAGAAGTTATGGCATTATCTTGCTCACGGAAAGAAAAAGCGAACTGAGGTCAAGCATCATCCATTTGGAATGGTTTAAGAGACAGGTTTGTTTGGAAGGAGATGTACCAATTTCATGACCTGTCTGAGTTTTCTTCAGTTCAGGGTTCCTTTGGACTGGGTTAGAGGAGGGTGTTGATCAGCCAGCATGCTCCGGTAATGGGAGTTCTAGCTTACCGACCATCCACTTTCCTGCCTGGGCAAGCACAACGTGAGGAATGTCACAGCACCGTCTCTGATGATTCTGGGCTGTGCAGTGCTCCAGGGTCATCACTTCCAAGTCTCTGATCCCAGGGACCTCAGCACTACAGGGCCCCTGGGGGATCTCTGACATGTGGTGTCTTTGGATAAGTCCTGTCACCTACCTAAAGTCTCGGGTCGCTTTAAGAATGGATCTGCCTGTGCCCATTTGGCCTTGCCCAGAGTAGGCACCCAGTAAAGAGCTGATTTGATTTTAATTTGGTGCTTTGCAAACAGATCTGTACACCTGGGAGTTGAAAGCAGCTCAGCAGAGGGATGGAAGGGGAGATGAATCATCCTAAATTTCCCTTTGATCCATTTCCTCCAATAACCAGTGCTCAGCCCTGAAACGAGCCACCTACACTACAGTTACCTGGGGCTCCACACCCATTCCACGCTTCCTTCTCCATAAACACTGGGGGATAAGAAGCCCATGCCGCATCAAGACATCTTAACTGTCAGAGGCCATCGATGGAGGCGAGAGTGACAGCTCTGGCCTTTTTCACTACTTGCTGATGTGGAAAATTATCATCCAGTAATGGAGGGAGATTAGCCATGTATTGTATTTCCATCATCGGGCTCGTGGCATGGGAGGATGATTTATAGAACATGGAAACCTGAAGCCAGTGGAAAGGGCACAGGAAGTGGAATCATTGGCCTCAGAGCAGTAGCTAGTGTCTGGGGAACCTCCTGGAGTCACATGCATGCCAGACCATCCTGAATGCTTGAAAGACTCATGGGAGCATTAACACGCATTTCAGTCCCAACAGGGCACTCAGAATACTAAGATAAATAGACACAGTCTCTGTTCTAAGGGGACTTACAGCCTAGTTCAGGAGACAGATGCACCAACAGACAGGTGACAGTGATGAATTACAGTCATGAACCAGGGGCTGGAGAAAGGCAGAGTTTGGAAGAGGGTGGGAGGGGCTGCGTGCCCCAAGAATGATTCATGAAAGTGCTATATCAGTCAGGGTTGGTGGACCATTGTAATAAGTGGCCCTCAAATCAAATCTCAGTTGCTTAATACAGTAAAGATTACTTTTCACTCCTCAGTGGAGTGTGGACTGGCGACTGGAGGGAGGAGAGTTCCTCCACACCGGTCTTCAGGGCCCAAGGCTGTGTCCCTTTTGTGGCTTTGCCACCCCCGGGGCCTTGTGGTCCCTGTCTGCTTTGCATCTGGCCAGCAGAAGAGGGAGCATAGAGAGCCTGCTAGAGGTTTCAGCAGCCAGACCTGAGAGTGTGGGCATAGCTCCCAACACACCATCAGCCAGAACACAGCTCCCAGTTGTGCCCGACTTCCAGGGGGCTGGCAAACAGCAGCTAGTTAAGTGCTCGGGGGCAGAAGGACTGGGGCTGGGTGGGCACAGGACAGTGTCCCAGCTGCAGTTTGGCAGCAGATGACATGGCCGAAGGATCGAAATGGGACCTTCTAAGCTGAGCGGGCTACATTTGCAAAGTTGTAGAAGCAAAATCATTTTTAAAAGAATGAAAGGAAATTGAATTGTACATGTCTTATGGTGATTTTAGTTTAGGGTATACAGGGGAGAAGCCAAAAAGAAAGACCAGGCCAGAAAGACGGGGACCTGGTCCCAAAAGGCCTTGGAGTGGGGCTCTATCCTGTGGTTAAGGAGGAGCCACCCAAGAGATTTAAGCAGAGAGGTGACAAGGTACCAGTTTACCATCGAAAGGTCACTGTGCAGCTGAGTATGGACCATAGGCTGGAAGGAGAGAGAAGTTGGAGGTGGAGGTGGCAGTCAGAGGGTGATAAGGTCTGAGTGGGAGTGGACGGGGAAGGGTTGGAAAGAACCTGCATCCACTGGGATAGGGTCCTAAGGGTTGACAGGCCCTGAACGCCTACCCTGAAGGCTCCAGGATAAACAGCTTGTGCTTTTTGGCATCACAGCTGATGGAGGAGGTTGCAGTGGTGCCATGCTCCCCTGGGGGGCTCTTCCTGGGAGTCAGTTTGTCCTGCCTGCTCCGTGGTGGGATCCCTGCCATAACTCTCTGCCCCTTGACATTCCAAGGCCTGTTTAATACCCATGACCATAAACACACCCACAAGCAGTCCCCTTACCCTAAAAGGTGCCACATGAAGAATTCCAACCAACTCAGCCTCATTAAATCCCTGCCCGCATGATTAAATGCCTCCTGGGGAAAAAAGTCGAGTAACAACCCCAAACATGGGCTTCGATGGCTCCATCCTTCAGGATTACTTCACCAAATGGAAATACTCATGCCTCTGGTGACAGCTGCAATGTTTCCAGAAGAGATTTCTACCCTCATGTAATAGGAGAGACTTTGTCCTCTTAAATAACTATTATACCTGCTGTAAGTACTGGACTATTAATCACTGTAATTGCTTTGTGTTGAAGCCACACTGTTAGAGGGACAGAACTGAAGCCTCGCCAGAAACAACAGAGAATCTGCTCAAGGAGTTGCTTAATAAAAAGGGTGTTCTTCTGGGGAGATAGATGGAATTCTTCAAAACAGAAGGCAGTTGGCAGCATTAGGCTGGGGTGAGGGTCAGAAGAGGGACAGCTGGGGAGAGGAGGGCTGGCACATTTATGTCTTATTGTCTTTCTATATCCTGGTACCAGGTGCTGGATTCCTTATTTAGCCATGTGGTTAGTTAGTTTCATTACAATTCAAAATTTACAGAATCCTAAAACCTTGGGGCATAAAGGGAGGTCCAGGTCCCTGAGTCTGTTCTCATTCCCTGGGCTTAATCATGCCACCCTGAGCCACACCCTACCCCATGTGGGGGCTGTTGACACAAAGACAAGTGTCCGTGCTGCTGTTCCAGGCCTTGTCACATTACACTGGAGTGAACCTCCCAGCTGACGGTGCTCACAGATTCAGTTTGTTTGAGAGATGAGCAGGTTTCAACACTGTCTCTGGAAAAATCACAGGACATGCTCAAAGGTAGCATCATGGGAACTGGGCAAGGGCCTTCCACAACATAACAGAAAGTTGTATTTGTTTCCAAACACCTAGCTTTGAGCCTAAACTTCCACTTTACTGATAAGACCATAAACTCCCCTCCTCCTGCACCTACTTTGATTCACCTGCAGGGCTCACACAGCGGGTGCCGTCCAGAGCCACCCCTCCTCAAAGGAAATGATAGGTAAGAAACATGTTTGCACAAGAGACCTCGAGTCTCTAAAAACAGCCCGTGAATGAATGGTCCCCGGTGAAGGCAGACTGGAGTGACAGAGTAGCATGTTCACTTCTACACAGCAGCTGAAGATAGCCTAAGAAGAGAATGAAGAAAGAAAAGAAGAATGTAGCCATTTACTCACTTATAAAAATATACATCCATTGCAGTTTAGACTTAATATACATTAGTTTCTCAGACTGAAGAAAAGTCTAACCCCAGCAAAGATCTGCAGGGGTGAGCCACCGGACCAAAGAGCTTTGATAACATAATTGTAAAGATTTACCCTTTCTAAATACATATATTTGAATTTTGATAAGATTCTTCAGTGTTTTGTTTTATTCTACTCAAAAAGTAAGGATATTACAACATTTTTAAAATGTCTGGGCAGAGGAGCCCTTTCTGTTCCCTAAATCATGTTCTGAAACTTATTTGCTCAGCCTGAGGCTAGTTTTGACTAACATGGCCCAAGTCTTACTCTAAGGACTTCCATGAGCACCTTGTGTATAGGACCACAGCATATGAAGATTAGAGGTCAAGAAAAGACAAACCACAGGCCAGCACTGTTAAAGAATGATTACAATTGCACTGGGACTTGTTTGTGCCTTTTGCTTGAAGTAATAGACTAGATTTATTCTCAACAATTTACAATGAAGTTGAAAAGCCTTAATTATTTGCTTGACAGGCTGGCTCTAAAGGAAAAAGCCTTTGTTTACCTTCTCAATTCCAAGCTTCAAATTAGCCTGTCCAACGATTATAACTCACGTCCATGACTCATGAGCTGTGATAATGGTATCCAATGTCAGTTATCATGTTAACAAAATGATCTGAAAATAACCAAATGCACACCTACTAACATAACACATACACACACACACCAAACACAGGAGCAAGAGGAAATTCAGGACTCCTTTCTTGTCAGGAATATTCAGAATTAGAGTCTCAATGTATTTACTAATATTGATTAAAGTCAGCTGGGTCCAGCTTTGAGTAAAAAGCTTGGCATGATGTTTGCTATGCCTGGCAGAGGCAGAGAAAAGTATCCCTGCTGTCCCCATGGCATGAAAAGTAAATAATGTCAGTGGTGGTCCCAGCCCCTCGGCCCACTTCTGCATTGACTAGGAGGCTAAGGGGTCAGTTGCTAACCACCAGGCAGAGCATCCTAGGTTTTCATCAAGTTTCAATAAAAACTGCAGAGCTTCTTCTTGAACTGCTTAGATGGTATAAAATCATTTCCATTAGTTAAAATCTCCATAATCCCTTAATAAATTAATTCCATTAATCTATGAAGCCCTACCCCTTGATTAGATGAGTTGAGAGTTCAGCGATATGGGATGAATGACCCTCATGTTCCTCTCCTAACAGGATGCCAGAGTTTTGGGTCTGAACAATTGTCGTGTGCTGTACAGGAACTAATAGAAGCCAGAGAAAAACAGGCAGCCTGACTTCACAGCCCCACTTGATAGCCAGTCTGCATCTGGCCTCTCCCAATGTCCTTGTCAAATGAGGGGGGTCAGGTCAGTAACAGCCCCTTCCAGTTCTAGGATTTGTTTCTGTGGTTCTAAGTTGACACACCTTAGCTTTAGCTCCAGCAGTCTGGGCCAAACCTGTTCATTTCAGTCCATCAGACCCCAGAGGAATTCCATTGATTCTAGAATCTTACAGATCTCGGACTCTTGGGATTGCACTCCTCCTCCTGCAGGATTGCCTGTACCCCAAAAACTAGCCCGTTCTTCCAGCAGTCCTCCGCTCACTCGTGCATACCCTGATCTCTCTGCACAGAAATTCCAGCCCCACCATCTGCCTTCTGAACTGCCACTGTTACCAAGCCAGGCTTGCCCTGCCAATCATGCAGTGTGCCAATCACTGAGACACAAATTTTGCAGTGGAGAAAGGGTTTGTTCACGGGGCAGCCAAGCAAGGAGATGGAAGAGCAGGTCTCAGATCTACTTCCCCAAAGATGGGGTTTTAGGGCTATTTATTGGATAGAGGAGCAAGGTCCAAGGCACGGGGAAAGGTGATTGGGGGTAAGGAGGCAGTTGGTGATCTGTGCAAGCGCAGTCGAGCTTCACAGCTCTTCATAAGGTTCATGTTCACAAAATGGCATTGTTACCATGGTCTCAGGATGGATGTTTGGGCCTTCTGATGTCAAAAGGTCACCCATTGGACACTCACACAGTCCCACTTGGAGAGTCAGTGGTCTCGGATAGCTTGAACTGGATAAGATCTGACCCTAAGCTCTTGAAAAATGACTTAGGCGACCATTACCACGGTGACTTATACGTCAGAGATGTTATCTGTAAGGAGGCTTGTGGAAATTTCGTTATGTATTGCTTACATGACTACATGACTTTTGGCTGCATAGATTTTAAAATCAACTAGAAGCCAGTGAGACAAGTTAGGTTTGGTGGGCCTCATCAGGTTAACCCTTGGTTTTACCACCCCACCTTCAAAGCCCCCTCAACCTTCTCTTCCTTTCCTGCGTTTCCTATCTTCATCACCTCTTCTCCCCAGCAGGGTCTTCCCCGCTCCTTCATGCTCCCAGAAACCCCATTCCACAGCTGCATCATAGCACTTACTGTACATGATCTGTAGTGTCTCCCTATCTGCTGTGTTTTTTGCATTTTGTCTATGGCATTCATCTATCTGATACCATCCGCTGGGTAGTACATCTTGAGTGTGGAGACTTCTGTATTACCAGAATCCTATACAGATCCTGGTGCACAGGCAGTCAATGAGTATTTGTTGGAAAGGGGTTTGGAAATTGGTGGATTAAAAATAAGGTATTGGCTTGGAAGTCCTTGGAATTCTGCCTCTGGGAATGGCTCTCTTAGTCCTGCTTTGTCACTATGTCAGCTCTAAAACCAGGTGGGGTCAGATCTGATCCAGCAGAGGATATATAATGAACCAGACACACAAAGTAATTTTTAATCTTCCGTTCCTTGCCTCTCAACATTTCTTTTTCCCTTCTCAAGGAGGACACGATTATTCCATGATGTTTTTCTTCATGTACTCATTTGGCCTCCTCTTTCTTCTTCAAATATGTCCAAGGAAGTGTCAGAAATATTTCTTATTTTATTCTGTCTCAAGAAGGCCAGCTAGCCAACTAAGAATAGCAGTCAGGAAATGGTTAAGAGAATACCAAGAATAAATTCTGAGTTGCTTCTTTACAACTAGAAAGCTGGATACATTTAAGGCTTGAAAGGTCAACTCCCTTCAAAGGGGGCAGAGGTTTGATTTCATCCATTATGTGGTCTTCAGCATAATGCTCATTTCATTCACTGGCTGCAATGGAGATTTATGGAGTAAATGTTATCACAAGCTGAGACTTAATGGGATTTCAACTGTATCTCCTGGATGTAGTGTAAAGCAACCATTTTGATAATAAATAGAGAACAGCATCTAATTTGTAAATTCCTTTTTCCATTGCTAAGTTTAATCAGATCAGTGAAACTGAAGGGAATTGTTGATGACCAAAAATTATTTTCCGTGCCTTACTCTAGCCAGGAAACATTACTCCTAATGGAAGTGGCATGTTGCTCTGGCAATGGAAGGGGATGACATTTGTCATTAGACTAAACCAATTGTTGCATATTGAAAATATGTTTAGGTCAAAATCTTTTTAAAACCCAACAGAAGCTGAGGCCTCATGTTGCCCTGGCACTGGTATTACTGGTTCATAGATGCAAAAACTCTTCCCAGTTAAACTACAGAGATCTGTAGCAGTGGCCATCCTAAAGATTGCTTCTTGACCCCACTGTATAGCCAGAGCAAGGCCAGAAGGACCACCATGGAGCCCAAATTGTGGTCACAAGTGACCTTTTCTTAATGGTAGCAAGTGGGTTTGAGAACAGAACATAATATCTGGCAGGGCCTTGGCTTACTTTAGGGTTAAAAAAAATTCAAGGGGACACAAAAGGGAGGTTAATGCAGCTCTCTTTTTTCAAGCTGTGCTTAATTTTTTTTCATGATTAATTATAAGGATTACTTCCAGGAAAGGGACCATGCCATGGGTGAGTGATGGTTAGCATGCAGTAGGAACTTCATGAATACTTCATGACGAGAATGAAGCAATGAGGAGCACATCTGAGAACCTGATGGCCCCAAAGGGAGCATGGCTAACTGTGGCATCTTTAGGGGGTGGCCCTGAGAATGCTATATCCTCTCCAATAAGAGTACCACCTCCAGGAGACCTTTAGATGCAAAGCAAGGGGTCCTGAGGACACTCTTCTCTTAGCCTGCATTTGCTTTTGTATTTCCCAGTATACATGCCCAGTGTCCAGGTATCCTACACACTCAGAGTTCTAATACTGAATATTAGGAACGACAGCTACTGCTTATCAAGCACCTCCTCTTGCCCATATTATCTTTGCCCTCACTTCACTCTCTGAAACTGATATGATCTCCATTTTCAGATGAGAAAGGCGAGGTTCAGATCACTGGCCTAAGGCCAGTTGGCTAACAGAAGTTTTACCCAGGCTCACACCCAGGCACGCCCCATCTGACTCAAAAGCCATCTTTCTTTCTCTTTTGTCAGAGAGTCAAGCACGTGGTAGCCCCCCAGAATCACGAGCCTGGTGAAAGGAGGAGAAGTGGAGTGGAAAGAAGCTCTAGAAAGGGAGTATGGAGACTTGGTTCCTAGTCCCATCTCTGACACTAACTGGCCCTGCAACCCTGAACAACCTTTTCCTCCCTGGGCCTCAATTTCCTCATCTGTAAAAGTAATACCCAAAGGATCTCTAATTGTCTGTTAATCTTTCTCATTCCTATCCCCTTGAAGCCCCTTCCAGCCCTTTCTCTTGGAGTCTCATATTCCAGAACAAGTGTGTGGCTGAGCTGAGGAGACGATGCCCTCATTTTGCAAACAGACGCTTCCCCCATCTTGGCCAGGCAGCAGGGGTCACAAGAGAGGATGTGTCCACTGCGTAAGGACTCTTTTCCCGGGGCCCACACTCTCCTGCCCTTTTCCCAGAGCCACTACCCTGACAATGTCGGTCTTTGCCTTGAAAGTACTGGACGGTAAAACCTCAGCGCTGAGAGGCGCCCTGAGGCTTTCTCCTTCTCTCCCATCATGTATGTGAAATTCCTCTACAACACCTTCACCACAGTCTTTCTACCCTGTTTCTTGCACACTCTCCATGTAGGTACTTACCAGTCACAACAAACCCTTCCATCTTTGTGCACCCCCAGTTGCTGGAAGATTCTTACCTCTGACACCTGACACCTGTGGCTATTGAGTGACAGTGGAAAGACAGTGTCCTGGGTGCAGCGGCATCCTCCCGATGGTGTGATGAATTATCCTGGCATGGTTAATTACTCACTCTAATTGCTTTTCTGTCCCTGCGCTCCCTCCTGCCTTACGTTTCCATGAGGGGTTGTGCTTTTGAGATCATTTCCCACCTTATCTCCCTTCGTCCTCCCAGCGACTCTGTGAGGGAAGCGCTGAACTGCTACACCATGTGCCTTCTCAAAAAGGAGCCAGTACTGAGCAGAGAGGGCCTCTTGCCTCTTGCCTCTGGCCCAGGCAGCTCCAGGGACCTCTCTGCCTCCCTCTGTCTGCCTCTCTCCCTCCTACCCCTCGACACAACCCTCTCTTCCTCTCCCATGTCTGTGCTTGGTCACTCCCACCTGCAAAGAGGCACACTCCCTCACATTATTATTGAGATAGTAACAGGCCACTGTCTCCTTTCTGCTTTCCCCAAATCAGGCACATCCCTCCCTCACCACCCAGGTAGTTGTTACTCTTGTAATGTAAGCAGCAGAAGCAATAGAGCAGCTTGACTCTGCCCAGGGCCTATGCTCTGGTTGGACAGGCCCACCGATACCTAAAATTACACAGCCCACATGACCCCACACTCCCACTCCTCACCCCAGGAGCTTTCCTGTGTTCCATCTGCCACGACCAGGACTCCATCCCCAAATCAGAGCCTCTGTGTCCTTTCCTTCCTTCCAGGTTTCCTGGGCCACTGAGCCTACAGCATGAATGCTCCTAGAATTTAAGACTCAGAAGGAGAGAGGTCACCGAGAGGTAGCAGTGTACCCCAGGCAGTCGGGACGGGTGAACACAAGGTCAAGCCTCACATTTCAAGTCGATTTCAGGATCATTAGCATTCCTACTTCCTGTCATGCCTCCAGGCCTTTTGCTTGTTGAAGACAGTGGTCCCTGTTCCCTGGATTTCAAAAACCATTTCTCTCTTCTGAAGGAAGAACAGTCAGCGTCCCCAACAAGCCCAACTCTCCTGAGAAATTACAGAAGAGTTCTAAGATTCGGGCAAAGAGGGAGGAGGGATGGAAGGTGAAGAAGGCCTTTGATTCAGACTCAGCCTTGAGAGGCAGGATCTGGAGGGAGAGGCTCTTCAGTGGAATAATGAGAGTGATAGAGGCTGACATTCATCCCCATCTGTTCTCTTTGCACATTTGGTTTGGGGTCAGTTTCTCCTTCAATGTGCTTGGCTTAGAGTTGCCCCAGCTGCTGTGGGCATGAAAACCACTGCCCACCAGTCCCCACATCTTAGCTCTTACCCGAAATAACCCAAGAGGGAGGAAGGAGCCATTTATCCAGCCACCCACTCCGCTGGGTGGGTGACTGGATAAATGGCTCCAGAATAATGGATGAAACATTGAATGAGTGAAGCAGTGCACACCCTGTCCCTTGGCCCCAAGGTGCTCATTGATACCCCTTCTATAAGCATAAAGGAGAAACAAAAGAAAGCTGAATTTGGAATGTATGCTCCAGTGCCAGCCAGTCTTTCCAGGGTGCATCCGATGCCTCCAGCGGAAGCCCCCAACCATGCTCCCACCCTGGGGCACTCCCATCTGCCCACCCAGGGAAGGCAGCTTGGTGCAGCAGATGGGGATGCTCTCTGGGAGCTTTGGTGGAGAGGAAAGGACAAGGGAGTCCGGATACAAGTGTGGGTGGAGCCTGCCAGGTGAGACTAGGGCAGCCTTGCTCTTCCTTCTCCCAGGAGAGTATGTCAAAGGCATCAGTGGCTGGGGAAGCAGCAGGGACCAGAGGCTGGAGAAGCCTGCACCTCTGCCTTGGTTCTGCTCTCGGCAGCCTGTTTTCTCATCTTTCCCTGTGGCTGGAGACACCTTCCCCAGTAGTCTCCCCAGGTTCTTGTAAGCATTAAAGGAGGTGATGTCATGTGAGCGCCTGAACAGCACACACTGCTGGACTCTCCTAATGAACAGGCAGAGAACTGTATGTGTCAGAGTACCAAGCTCCATGGCACAAATAGTAAATGCCTCAGGGCAAAGGACCATTCTGGGATGCCACGTAGGTCAAGGAGGCTTCATGGAGGTGGTCAGAATTGGAGGGTAGGTAGGAAGGCTTTTGTGCATGTGTAGGAGCTGTGGGGATGAAATTCCAAGAGTGAGGCAGCAGGGCAAAGACCCAGACACAGGTGCACAGCTCCTGGCAAGCACCCTGCATGCATTAAGCCCTCCGTCAATAGTGTCAAAGCAAGAGGAACCGTGTGTGGCATATTCTAGAGGCAGAGACTAGGGCTGAGTGCATGGATCAAAGGGCAAATGCTGGAAAGGGAGGATGTGGTTGGATGGGTGGAGTGAAAGACGACAACCAAGGGCTCTGGGAGCCAGGCTGCGGGTCCCGTGTGCTGAATGATAGTGATGTGACGTGGTGAAGTCCTTACTGAGGAAGACTCTCCAGAAGATGAGAGAATTACGCGTGGGCTTCAAGCATCTCTCTCTCTCTGTGCCCAGAGTCCCCTGACAACCAACAATTTAGCGTTTTATCCAATCAACACCCTCCTTTCTTGTAGAGCTCAATTTGTTTTTTCCAAGGAAAAGAAATCCTAGAGATCTCCTCTCAACCTTCACCTCCCTCACCCCTTCAGCAAATCCTTCTCCAGGCTTTGCCTGGAAATTTCTACTAATGAGCAAGTCCTCATCTCCCCAGGCAGCCAGGCCATTTGGGAAATGTTTCTTCCATTAAGGTGTGGTCTTCCCCCTCCAGTTCTTCTTCTTTTGCGCAGTGCCCTCTAGAACTACTCTGGGCAGGCAGTGTCTTCCTCGTGTGTAAAAAGTCTTCAGATATTGGAAGGTGGTGGTGAGGTCCCTCAGGTTCTTCTTACCTAAATTAAATCTTTTCATGTTTTTTGTTTTGTTTTTTTTCCTGCTGTTCTCTATAAGTGACACATGACTTACTGGCCCTTCCTCATCAAAGAACTCTATTATTGCCCCTTTTAAACATGATCCTGAGCACTGAACCTCTATCCTAAGGGGGTCTGCCTGATCCAGGGGAGAGGGAAGCCCTGCCTCCCTGGGTGGTGAGCCTAGGGAAGCCCTGCCTGTAGCAGTGAGCCTAGACATGCATGAAGCCTCAGGACCTCTCATGAAGGATGTGGGCAATTAAAGCAGCCAGAGGTCAGGCGTGGAGGTTCACATCTGCAATCCCAGCATTTTGGGAGGCCAGGGTGGGATAATTGCTTGATCCCAGGACTTTTCAAGACCAGTCTGGGCAATGTAGTGAAATCTCATCTCTACAAAAAAAAATAATCATCATCATCCAGGTGTGTTTGTGTGGGCCTGTAGCCCTAGCTACTTGGAAGGCTGAGGCAAGAGGATCACGTGAACCTGGGAGATGGAGGCTGCTTTGAGCTCTGATCATGCCATTAGATGTTATAGGTAAGAAGACAGCTTGGCATCAGATCTACCTGGGTTCAAATCCTGGATCTTATTGGCACTTGCTTTGAATAAATTACTTAATTCACTCCTGCCTGGGCAACAGCATAAGACTGTATTTAAAAAAAAAAAAAAAAAAAAACACCTAAAACAACACATAAACACATAAAGTAGCTAGATGGACCAAAGACTCTATCTGCACCAGGGCAAGGAGGAGGAAGACAAAACTGTAAGCATGCAGCAGGCGGAGAAGAATTAAAGCAAAGGGCGCACCACAGAGTGGGGCAAGCTGATCAATATTCTGACAGCTGCCTGTGCACTCATTCATGAAATTATGGGACTGAAGAGACACCATGGGTTTGGAGCTAGTGACTCACTTCACATAAATGTCATCAATGGTAGCAGCCTAGGAATTTAAGGCAGCAATTGACTTGCCTGCTGGAAGGGAAGACACGAATGAGACCCCTCTGAGGAAGTGTTGCTGCTTGCTCAAGACAACTCTCCCTCTGTGGCTGCCCACGACCTTCAAGGTAGTGCTGGGCCCCTGTAGAGCCTCCTTGCAGGAAATCTGACCTGGTCTTCAGCAGCAGAAAGCAGTGAAGTGGGAAAGACAGGGCCCAAGAGGAGAAAGAAAATGGGGGCAAATCGTGAGCTCTACGTAGCTGTTGTGAACGGCAAGGAACAGGGTGCAAACGTCAGAATTCATTCACAGTAAAACTCTGACTTCTGGACAGGAGAGGGAGCCTGGGGCCTGTGCTCAGCCTCAATGCCTTTCTGACCAAGGGTGGGCTCCTGGCCTCTCCATGTTGTGTGTCATTGGTGAGTGAGAAAGGGAGGCAGCAGTGATGGTGGAAAGAGGCTCAGAACTCTAACACCGTCTGCCTATGGTGTCCAGCTTGACTCTAGACAAGCTGCTGACCCTCTGTGGACTTTAACATTCTCACCTATACAATGAAGGGCTAGGTGGGGCACAGTAGCTCATACCTGTAATCCCAACATTTTGGAAGGCTGAGGGAGGAGGATTGCTTAAGACCAGGTATTCAAGACCAGCCTGGGCAACATAGTGAAGCCTTGTCTCCATAAAAAATTTAAAAATTAGCCATGCATGGTGGTGCATGGCTGTGGTCCCAGCTACTCTCAAGGCTGACGTGGGAGGAGCACTTGAGACTGGGAGCTGGAGACTACAGTGAGCCAAGATCATGTCACTGCACTCCAGCCTAAGCAAGAGTGAGACTGTTTCAAATAAATAAATAAGAAATCAAATGAAGGGCTGGCTTACACTCCCAGAGACCCCTCTGACTCTGCAATGATGGTATGATTAAGATCTCCATTTTACACTGGGGAAACTGAGCCACAGAAGAGTGAGGTCACATAGCTCTGAGTGACAGAGCCAGGATCCAAATTCAAGTCCCTGACCCCCAAGCCCATGCTCCTAACCACGCTGCCTGCTGACTGCCTCCTTCTGCCAAGAAGAGCCGGCGGGGAGGCCCTGGATAGGGTTATAAAATAAGTGACTTCTCCCCAGGACCACCACCGGCACCTGCTGCCCTCTTCCTCCACTTAGTGATGCCAGCACATCCTCAGGGCTCTCTTACCCTTGCTCTCTCATGAGAGATAGGAAAAGGCTTTATAAATTCATCAATAGACATTATAGCTAATAGGATAGACTTGGCATCAGATCTACCTGGGTTCAAATCCTGGATCTTATTGGCACTTGCTTTGAGTAAATGACTTAATTCTCCAAGCCTCAATTTTCTCATTCAAAAAATGAAGGCATCTAATGTCTCCCTCGTAGAGTCACATCAGTTAATGTATGTAAAGTGCGGAAGAGTAGCTGGGACATATAGCAGGGGACTGAAAAACTGAGCTATTGTTATTAATATGAAGATAGAAATGGCTGATGTTGCTATTGTGCATGCTGGGGAACAAGGCCTTAAGATCGAGGAATGGCCATTAGGTGTCATGGAACCAGGTTAGAGGAGGATTGGGGGTACAGATCATTCTCTATACCTTTCCAATCATACCACATGGGTGACCATCTGGCATGTGGCACTTAGCACTTAAAAGGACACTACTAAAGTCCTTTTAGTAGTGAGAATTGGGTTTCCAAAGGAGGCCTGTAGAGAAAAGCCATCACACTCCACGTCTAGAAGACCTCTGTCCCATCCCTAATGGTTGCAGGCAAGCTGTATTTTCCCCTTAGAGTGTGTTGCCCTCCTGTGATGTCAGATAGCCTGTTTCCCTCATTGTCCCCGAGGGTCTGAGCATGTCCCAGCTGCCCTGCCATGTCTAGTGAAGGTGGGGTGGGGGTGGGAGACAGTGTGTTCCAAAGTTCAGAAGTTTGTTGGGTAAAGCTAAACTTCCTGCCCCTGCCCCCTCCCTGCCCCATCCACCTCCTCGCCAACCCAGCAGCAATAAGCAAGGCAGCCTGACGGACTCCGTGGTGCCGTAATGGCGGAGAGAGATTTTCTGCTTGGGAGCACAGGATGTTTATGGCCTGCTGAGATCACAACGACCCTGGCTTTCTTCTTCGGATTATGGCTGCAGATCAAGGGCAGGCATTTATGCCTCCTCCCAGTTTATAGCAGTGATCATAATTATGATGATGGCACAGCGTGCTTCTATTGTGTCTTTTTAATAAGGCCACTTTGTTTGGCTTCTTAATATTTAATCCTGTTTCATATTTACTTTCTGATGGCTTAAAATCAACCAGGTTTCAATTGCTTATGCAGAGGAAGCCAAGCTGGGCCTGGGCTGGCAGGAAGTTGTTGAGAAAGTTCTGGAAGCTGATGGCACCTTTCTCCGTGACCTTTCCACCCAGGCAGGCTGCTGTGACCTGGGGATCATGTTTCTTTTCTCTTTTCTTTTTCTCTCATCCACTTTTTCCTCTTTCATTCTGCAACCTTCTTTTCCTTTCTTTTCCTTAGAAGAGATTCTTAATTTAACCTCCAGTTCATTTTACCCATGTAAGAGACCAAAGTTATTCTGTGACCTGCCAAAGCTTTGGAGCTACTTAAGGCAAGGCCAAGGTGAGGACTGTCTTTGGTGTTTTCCCTGAACTCACAGTAGTGGAGACTCCAGAGATTACAAACTGGGCAAGGACACGTGAAGAGCTCCTTCACCACCCACTTGAGAAAGCATGTGGTCTTGCGCTTGATCTATTCAGCTGTAGAAAAGTGATAAAGAATAACTTTCCAAGTTATTGTTTTCTGAAAGAGAAAATTAAATCAGATGAAATGTGTCTCAGTTCCTCCATTCCTGAGGAGTAGCACAGCCCAGTCTCAGTTCTGTTCTGCCGTGCGGCTACCCTGCTACAGGACCCTGCACCACCAGCTCTCATCAGCGGTTCAGCCTGCAGATATGCGCCTCAGCAACATTGCCTGATGGGGCTGAAAAAGCCCTGGACTTTCATTCTCTGCCATTTACTAGCTCTCCCCTTGGGCACCTAACTTCAGCCTTTTGGGACTACGCTTTCTTTTGTCAGTGGGGATAATAATATCGACCTTGCCTGCGCCTTAGGGGTTTGTCGGTCAGGGTCCCCATGGAAACAGAAAGTGCTCTTAAACTAGGTGACTTAAGAAGGATTTAACAAAGATGCAGCCAGGGTCTAAGGAAGCCAGCAAGTACAGTACCCAGGGTAGCAATTGTGCGGCGCGGTTACCGGGAGAGGCTGGAAGAATGAAGTGAGGGGCAGCCTCAGAGTCAGAGAGCAGCTGTGTGGAGAGGGCCAGGGTGCAGTCCTGAGGCCTTGGGCAGCAAGAATCAGCCAGTCTACACCAACCCTGCATGCTTGAGTCGAGGAGTGAGTGAACGCCCCACCTTACTCTCCTCGGGTCCACCCATGGGCATCCTGCCAGTGCTGTCCATGGGCCAGCCCAAGCAGGAAGCAAGGTCAGCTTCCTGGAGCACCAGGCCCGGGCAGAGGGAAGGAGAGTGGGTCTGAGGACAGACTCTCAACGGTCCAGCACCTAGGAGTTCCCTTCCAACTCCATGAAGATATGAAATGTTATTCTAGAGACAGGGTGAAACTAAAACACAGATCTAGGTTTTTTATTTGAAATTATCACAGCCCCAGTGTTACAGAAGCTCAGAAGCGGAGACTTGGTGGGCAGGAGAGTGGTCCTGGGAGCTGCCACGGATGGGAACTGGGCCTCTGAGAAGGAATTAAATTTGGATAGATCAGGGGTCAGCCAACTTTTCCTAGAAAGGGCCAGAGAGTGAATACTGCAGGCTTTGCAGGCCACACAGAGCCTCTGCTGTGGTGTGAGGGCGCTGATAGACAGCACACACACACCGGGCACGGCAGTCCCAGGAGGACCGCGCTGACAAAGAAGGACGGGGCGGGCTGCAGTTCGCTGACCCCTGAAATACGTGCGGGGAGGGGAACAGGCACTCCAGGGACAGGGCATGACGTAGGGCCTGGTGCGTGGGAAAGACCAGAGGTTGGAACGGAGCAGCAGGCTGAAGGATGGTGAGGAGGGCAGCCCGGCGTGGTTGGAGTTTCTGCAGGAAATCTCAGGGAATAAGAGAAAATCAACAGTGTCTTAGCCATCCAGGGCTGCCCAATGACATACCACAGGCCCAGGGACTGGAAGAGCAGGAACTGACTCTGTCAGTCTAGAGGCTGGGAGTCTGAGATCAAGGTACTGGTGGGCTTGGTTCCTCCTGAGGGTCGTGAGGGAAAGGGCGCAGTCCCCAGGTCCCTGTTTGGCTTCAGGTGGCTGTCTTGTCTCTGTGTCTTCACTTCATCTTCCCTCTGTATCTGTCAGTGTCCACAGTTGTCCTACTCAAAAGGATCCAGTCACACTGGATTCAGCTAACCCTCATGACCTCATCTTAACCTAATGACCTCCTTAAAGACTCTATCTTCAAAGTGTGGCCACACTGAGAGGTCTGGGGGGCTGGGACTTTAGCATCTGAACTTCCAAGGGGACATAGTTCAACCCATAACAAATAGGATGAAGCCAAATTACAGGACATTTTAGATACCGGATTGAAGTCAGTGAGGTAGGAAATGAGGAATCCTTTTGCTTGTTAACCATAAGTCTAATTAGTACTTTGAGAAAATAAATACGAATTATGCCATTCGTATGCAAAAAATGTAATAAGATGGGCACCTGGCCAAGTACACGGCAAAGTCAGTTCCTCAGTTCCATCTCAGAGTGCCCGGAAACCTGGACGCTGGATCCCAGCAGGCAGGTGGCCTGGACTGAGCCATTAGCCTTGCATGACATCCCACACACTGGAGAAGTTCGGGTGGGGCAAGCAGTGCGTGCGACATCCCCAGCCACTGCCTGGGATGTCTGGGCCTGCGGCATCAACCCTCCTCCTCCCAGAGGAGGCATAAGATTGACAGCAGCTGGTGAGCTCTCTGGCCTTGGATAACAAGCTACCAGCTAAGTTCTGGAATACAGACGGGGCATTTTTCTTAGCGAATCTCATGAGAGGCCAGCCACTCCTGCTGACAGGCACATCAGGACATTACAAAGCTCAAAGCTATTTTGGGTGACTAAAGGTTTTGGAACTAGGCAGACTGTTTCATCTCGCCCCACATCCATCCCTCATTCTCTCATGTGGAGCTTTGCTGTGGTGCCACTCACTCAGTCATGACGCATAAAAAGCTCTGATATGGGGCCTCAGGAACAGGCCAGATATTCTCTATGAAGATGGTTCTCCCCATCCTCCTGCCAGCCTTGGGACGGGAAGGAAGGGAGTCAGGATGCGGTGGGAAGGAAGGAAACGAGAGCACTGCAGCGGGCACCAAAGAAGATTTTGCCCACTGTTTCCTTCATGGATTTATTGCTGTCACCTGAGGGCCTTTTTTCTTTTTTATCAAAACCAAAGTGGTTCTGACTCTCAATCCTTTGCCAAAATCCCTTCTGGAGTCATTTTGTATTCATGTGGATGGCTTTGGTCATCTCTGGACACACATCATGCTGGCCTCTTGGTGGCTAAATGTTCTCTTTTTAAGGAGAACATGAGTGTTCACACACATGGGCACAGCCTGCAGCAGATTCTCTACTTGGAGGCTTGCTTTCAGCAATATAGGGAAGTATCAAGGGAGCCGTTTGTTTTATAGAGAGCCCATTTCCTATGGGGGAAAATGAGGCTTGTGTGCTCTGAGCCTGCCCATTCTCTGTTGACCACAGCTGTAGAAAGGCTGGCCCACTGATCGGTGCAGCCATACTTTCAAAGCACCACCTGGTGTTTAATGGAAGACTCCCAAATTTCATCAAGTAAACCCTCAAAAGGCTTGAAACCCAAACACCAAGAAAGGGTAATCTATACAGTAGCTTAGCTCTAGCATTCCTCCACTAGCACAGCTGGTGTGCTTTCCAGTTTCAAGAGATTATCCCAGGGAGAAAGTGACTTTTTATAATCTCCCCAGTAATCACACAACTGTCCCCAAAGCAGGTTAGGGGAGACATTGGTTGCTGTAAGACAATAACTGTGCACCTCTCTTGAGGCATAGAAACAGTCCTACTAAGGACTATTCAAGCAAGAGTGGCCACCAGGAGTGTATGTTTGCAGGGTCGGGAAGAGAGGATGATGATATTACTAAAAATGCGATGATGTTGGCCATCTTGAGCCACCAACTACATTCCAGAATAGAGACTGGGCATTTTTCTTAGCAAATCTCCAGAGAAGCCAGCCACTCCTGCTGGTACATGTCCCTTACACTTACAAAGAAATCTCATTCTCTTGTGGAGTCTTCTCAGCAGAAGCAAGGGACAGGATAGCCCAGAGAAACGCATTTGGTCCACAGCATCTGGTAAGAGGGAAGTTAGAAAACTGGAAAACAAGCTTCCACTCTAGCTTTCTTCCCCAGCATCCTCCTTCCCAGATCCATTCAAGAAAGCATATTGTGCCTTAAAAAGGTTGCGCTATTATGACATTGCCTGCAGATAAGCAGACAATCAACCTTCACTTCTAAGGACATTGGAGTGAGTTGGCCTTAGAGAAAAGGTGCCCCGTAGTTTCCAACCAACTCATCATTTGAAAGACCAAGGGTGGGGTCAGGCTTTCCATCTCATCCCTTGAATAAGTATCCAGCATTCATGATCCTAAACTTTCAACAATTTGGACATTCAGCTTCCTAGAAGTTTTCCTTGAGGAATCAGCTTTGATACCACTATGTAAGTCCTTGGTAATAGGAACACAAACACCTTTTCACCATTTTATCCCCTCAGGTGCTTATGGGATAAACTATCACAAATTAATAGGCACTAATATGTTCTTATATTGCTTCTTCCAGGTGAGATGTTTTATTTCAGCATGGAGCCTTTAGATATATGACATGCCACAAAAGAAAGATCTAACTGAGACTTCCACGAACCATCCAGGGAGATGATTTAGTTGCTCTTCAGATCATTTTCCATGCAGGTGGCTACCACCTTGGCCCCCATGAAAGACCAGCCCTGGTCAAATTCAGGGTTTTTAAATGATCATACAGTTACTTCTGAAATCGGACAGGACACTTAGGATGTCAGAGCCAAAAGCTGAATAATGCTTCTGCATGGAAGGTGTTGATGTTCTGGGCTCTCTACCACTGAGCAGGGCTCTCCTCCCCTCAGTCACAACACAGGTAGAAACGTGGTGACTGGCAGCCTACGTCTACCCCCTACATCTCCGGATAAAAGATCATTCATTATAAGAGTCCCACACTGGTGACTGTTTGAGACATACCTTTCCCTAGAAGGGAAACTCAAACCAAGTGGTTCATTTCAGCTCCTAACTCTCAGTGTTTTTTGCATGTAGGATTTTTGAGAAATGAAAAAAAAAAAAAAAAAAAAAACCCTGCCGGTTATGAAGTTTCTGTTCATTCCACGCTTCATACCTTAAAGATGAGTGTGTGAGACACGGCTCTTCCAGTTAAAAATAGGCATGGCCCTTTTCTGTCACTAGCCAGTCTCCAAAATTTTCCCTACCAGGCAACGTTCAAAGAAGTCTATTGACTACCACCTGTGTTCTACGAGAAGACGATAAAATAAAGAAAAACCTAAAACTTGGTTTGCCCATCCCCTCATGCCTTTCCTGGAAGGGATGGGGCTACCCATCAGTTCAGCAGGGCACATGCTTCCTTCCGCAAGTGGTGACTGACTTCCCGCCTGCCTTCGCTGCCACTCATGAATATTAGGTTTGTGCAAAAGTAATTGTGGCTTCAAGACTGTGAATTTTAAATCATTATAACTATGCTCAAACACATCTTTATTAATCAAAATAGGAACCATTGGAATCAACACATTTTTGCCAACAAAAAAGAAGCTTTTTTATTCCTATAACATAAAAGTCCATGCTTCCGGGTTCAACAAACTCTTAGAAGGCATTTTCTGCATCCTGTTGGTTGTGAAAGCATTATCCCTGCAAAAAGTTGTTGTTAAGATGCTTAAAGAAGTGGTAGTTGGTTTGCAAGAAGCCAGGTGAATATGGCAGATGAGGCAAAACTTTGTAGCCCAATTTGTTCAACTTTTGAAGCATTGGTTGTGCGACGTGCAGTCCTGCCTTGTTGTGGAAAAGAATTGGGCCCTTTCTGTTGGCCAGTGTCGGCTGCAGGCATTGCAGTTTTTGGTGCTTCTCATTGATTTGCTGAGCATGCTTCTTAGATGTAATGGTTTCTCTAGGATTCAGAAAGCCACAGTAGATCACACTAACAGCAGACCACTAAACAGTGACCAGGACTTTTTTGGTGCAAGTTTAGCTTTGGGAAGTGCTTTGGAGCTTCTTCTCCATCCAACCACTGAGCTGATCATTGCTGGTTGTCATATAAAATCCACTTTTCTTCTCACATCACAATTTGATCAAGAAATAATTTGTTGTTGTTGTGTAGATTCAAAACAACGATTTTTTTTTTTTTTTTTTTGCTCAGCTCATGAGACACCCACTTATCAAGGTTTTTCACCTTTCCAATTTGCTTCAAATGCCAAACAACCATAGAATGGTTGATGTTGAGTTCTTCAGCAACTTCTTGTGTAGTCGTAAGAGGATCCACTTTGATGATGGCTCTCTATTGGTCGTTGTCAACTTCCCGTATCCCACCACTATCCGCATCTTCAAGGCTCTCACCTTCTTTGTGAAACTATTTGAACCACACCGCACAGCACAGTTAGTGGTTGTTACAGTTTGAACCACCACTGCACTGTTTGTTAGCAATTCCTGGGCCAAATGAGCTGATATTGTGAGTTGTCTCTACTGCTTTATGACTAAAATCACTTGAATTTGCTGTATCTAACATTACTTCCATAGTCTAAAATAAACATAAAATAAATACCAAGTAATATGTCATTAATAAAAAAACATAAAGTGAGAAATGCTCATTAAAATGATGCATAACATAACCAAATTTATTTAAGAATGTCTTTTAATACCAAATGGCCAATTCAAACAATGCAAAAAGCACAATTCCTCTTGCACCAACCTAAGTTGTGATTGGGCCTTACTTGCCTCTCTCATTCCCAGACCTCCGTAGTGACCTCACGGAGGCACAGCTCATGCCAGTTCTTTCAAATGAAATGGAAAAACTCTATCTGAGCAAGTAGCTAAAGCACTTGACATCCAGAACTTCAAGTCCATACAGAACCTACCCTTCCCCATGCAGCAATTAGTGTCTTCATGCTCTTCCATGCAGTAGCTGGAGTATTCACACTCTTCTGTGCAGTGGCTAGTGTCTTCACACTCTTTCATGCAGTGGCTGCTGTCTTCACACTCTTCCATGCAGTGGCTAGTGTCTTAACACTCTCCTGTGCAGTGGCTAGTGTCTTCACACACTTCCATGCAATGATTAGTGTCTTCACACTCTTCCATGCTTCACTTCACACTCTTCTGTATAGCGGCTATTGTCTTAACACTCTCCCGTGCAGTGGCTAGCATCTTCACACTTCTCCATGCAGTGATTAGTGTCTTCACACTCTCCTGTGCAGTGGTTAGTGTCTTCACACTCTTCTATGCAGTAGCTGGAGTCTTCACACTCTCCCATGAAGTGCTTGGTGTCCTCACACTCTCCCCTGCAGTGGCTGCTGTCTTCAAGATCTCCCGTGCAGTGACTAGTGTCTTCACACTCTCCTGTGCAGTGGCTAGCGTCTTCACACTCTTTGGGAGCATTCTACTGCTCTTCAGCTGTAGCCCGGACCCAGCAGGAGCTCACAGAATTCTTCTCCCTCGTTTACAAACTTCCTCAAATGACCACTCATGGGCAGGCAATTTAACAACTTATTGGCCCATTTAAACCAATTAAAAGCAGATACATATATGTTTTGGATGTGAGCCCTAGGACTTTAATGAGTCTTTGCTGAATGAAATTGAATTATTGGACTGAACAAAGGAGCAAGTAGGTCAGTGGGTTGTTTTTCCACCTGCACGTGACTCATCCAGGTACAAATAGCAAGGGAGCCATTGAGTCCACTAAAGGTGAAAATTTTGCAGTGTGGTCCCATGTGAGGAAGAAGACAAGTCATCTGGCTATTGGGTAGGGATGAAGGGAATACCAGGGCTACAGTTAGAATTTAGCAGTGACCCCACATGAGCCTGCAAAGGGTGACAGGTTCCTAAGGAAGCAGGAAGGATGAGTGGCAGCCTCCTCCAAGGAAACCCTCTCAAAGTTACTCATTAGATATGCAGATAGACTCTTTCTCCTGAAGCAATTCCTTCTCCCCAGGGTCCATCATTTGTTTTGTGATGTTAATTCATGTGAGTTGGGGGTTTGGTTCTGTTTTGTTATGTTTTCTTATATGTTTTGGTTTATTGGTTTGAGATTTTTTTTGTTTATTTTTGGTGATAAAAATGGATGTTCTATGTGAAAGTGAGTTCCTTGTTTCTTTCTTTTGCCCGTGGCTGACTGCATGTGCTCTGTTGATGTCTTGTTCCTGGTTCTTGACACTGACCATCTTGTCTGTGAAAGGAGGCACTCCGGCGGGCATGCTTGATCAGAAGAAAGGGAAGTTTGCTTGGTTTAGTCACTCCACAGAAAGCCATGGTAATGTTCCCCTGTGCTCTGTGTGTGTAAATGTGTGTGAGTGCACACCAGACTGAATGGGAGGGTGTTTCTCTGGATGATTTGTGCCACAGTAGTTCTGTGTATGTGCAAATGTATATATGTATATATGTTGTGCATGTGTGTGTGTTTGTGAAGGGATGGCATCCTGTCCCTCTCAAAGCCACTGCCTTATCATTGCTTAATATGTATAAAGTCAGTAGGCATGACAGCTGGCAGAGCTGTTTCTCCAGGAGCCTTCCTTTGGGCAGTGCTGGCCTAGAGTGAGGGCACTGTGCATGCACGGTTAGAACCAGTGCAGGCAGTGCTTTGATTTAGAAGATGCTGTGGTTATTTCTCGTGCCCAGGTCTGCCCTGTACTCACACAGAAGGCTCTGGGAACGAAGTGTCACAAAGTCACAGAACTTTTTCTAGATGGCTCAGCCCTTCAAACAAGGATACCTGGAGGGCGGAGAGCTTTTTTTAAAAAAAATAAAAAAATAAACCTTAGGTCAGAAATGGCTGGAGATGGATGGATTGGAAGACTCAAAGTGCTTCCATTTTATGACTTCCGTAATGTGGTTTGAGCAGGGCTCCTGGCAAGCTCTGAAGGTCTGTTTTCCCAGCTCCCAGGCCTAAAACCATCTGTAGACTTCAGACTGTCAAGTGAGTGTAATGCTGTAGAATTCAGTACCCTTGTTTGGCTACTCACTGCCCTCCTGTGGTGCTCCCAGAACCTAGAAGGCTTTAAGAAGCTTGTTTTTGCCTAGGGTGTAGAGTTCAGAGGGGGCTGAGGCTGGGGCACTCAAGATGAGCATGATGCAGGGGGTGTAACACCCATGCCCTGGTCCTAGCCCTACTCGAACACACCGTGTGACCCCAGGCATCACATCCCTTCTCTGGTCTCACTTTCCTCTCCTGTGGAGTGAGGAGGACGAGTTAGAGCCAGATAGTTTCTAAAGCCTCATCCAGCCCTGGAGTTTTATGAAATGACATCTGGATTTCTTTTTTTAATCCTATTTTATTAAAAAGGTCAGAGAGGTCTCTCACATACAGCAGTCAAACATACGGTAAGTCGTGGACTCTCTGTTTGTATCTTCCATGTTCTTGAAATGATTCTCTTCTCACCAACCTGGCTTGTCTTTCTCCAAAGAAAGAAAACCGGGAAAAATCCACATCCATCAACATTATCCGTACAACCAGCAGAAGTGTTTCTTGGGCTCTGGCAGGCCCACGGGGACTTGTCACCAGAGGCCACACCTTCACTAAGGGCAGATTCTGTGTCTGCTGAGCGCTGGTGACTTTCTCAGCAGATGAGGAGCTCTATTCTGGAGGAATAGCAGAACCAGGACCAAGGATATGATGGTCACTGTAAAGAATAAGGGTTGCAAAACTAAGGACCACATTGTGTCATAGTAAGAGAGTGATGGAAGGTGAAGAAAAATTCTTTGAGTTAAACTTTTATTTAGAAGAAAATAGTAATAATAAAAGCCACCAAACTGGGTCCTAAGCTAGAAAACTCCCGCTGTTCTCGAAATCCAGCCCACAGCTTCCTTTGGGAGGAGGCTGGACACGTTGAATTAAACGGTTTATATCCAAGTCAACCTGTTGACATGGGAATGTCAGAGTGGCTGAAAGGGGAAATAGTATCCCTACAGGCTGTCTTCTGGCCACATTTAAACGTAATTGTGTGGACTGTGGATGGTACACTTCCACGCCTCACTCCTGATGTCTGCAGGGCTCGTTTGAGTCTTAGTGCCTAGCTCTGGGGATGGCCATTCCCTTCAAGCCGTCTGTCTCAGGTATGCTCCTGGGTGTAACCAACTACAGGAAAGGGGAGGCCTCCATCCACCCAGCAGCTCATGAAGGCAGCAGGCATGCCCTTTCTACACACAGGCTGGGCCCTGTTCTTGGGGACGGAGTCCCTTAGAGACTGTGGATGGGATGAAGTAAGGAAAAATGATATCTTTTCATGAAAGCTCCTCTTTCTGTGGCAAGTGGTAGTTGCAAATGGAAAAGCCTCTGCAGCTTCTTCTAGTCTATAGTATGGAGAGGAGAGAGAGGATTCAATGGTCAGTTTTTTTCAGGATGCATCCTATAACATAAAATGCTGTTATCACCAGATGTCCTCCCACACTCCCACTAGTTTACAGTGTCTTTGGCAGCCAAACTTGCCCTGGACAAGCAACAGGCGTGTGGGTAAAGGGGATCCATGCAGATCGGCCAGCCAGTGCACTCAGGCTCTCCTTCTGCCAACCCGCACTGGGTCTGGTGGTGGGCGTGTTGCGGGGTAATGCTCTTCTGCTCCCTCTCTCCCTACCCTCAATGCCCTGCTCTGCTTCCCTTTGACTCTTGCAGTGAGCATGCCCACCAGTGAGACCGAGTCTGTCAACACCGAAAACGTGGCTGGAGGTGACATCGAGGGAGAAAACTGCGGGGCCAGGCTGGCGTGAGTAGGCACGGCGAGCCCAGGGGCTTTTTCTGGGGCATGGGTGGAAAAGCTACATCTAGAAATCAGCATGGGCTGCCTCATCACTAGGGAGGGCAGAGATTAGGGCCGGTGGCAAGAAACAAACCTCAGGTGGGAACCAAGATGGGGAGCGGAGGGCACTAGGGTGAGAATGGCACTGGCAGGGGGTGAGTCTTAAAATCGAGGCTAGTCTTCAATTCAGCACTTCTTCAGGGGTGGGTGGGGCTGACTAGGGTTTTGAGCCACTTTTCATCACATCTGAGAAATACAGAGGGTGTGTGTGGAGGGGGGGCTAAAGTCTGTTTATTTCCCTCTAATCCCTTTCGCCCCTCTTCAAAGAGACAGCTTTGAAGGTTAGGGTCTTTCGAGGTTAGGGTCTCGAGTCCTGCTTCCTACTCTTTCCATTCTGATAAATGTGACCTGGGAGAAAAGCAGACAGGTGAGAAGATGCATTGGGAGAAGACTGGCATGTGGGTCCTTACCTGCAGCCCTGTCATCCTGCCAGTAAGGGAAGTGGAAGTGCAGTGGAGCCTGCCATTCTGTTGCCTTGGGTGTCACAACTGTAAGCTCACCCTGGCCACTGGAAGAACTGCAAACAGAGGCTCTGAGTCAGACCAGTCCCAAATACAAGGTGTTTTTGAATTGCTCCATCTGGGGAGTGGCATCTCCCTTCCCTCTTTGTCTGTGGAATGACAGAGAGCCTGGGCAAGCACAGCCCTTTCACAACGCTGAGCTGTGGAAGAGTCTAAACACAGCAATGCCGGCCTTGAGCGTGGCCTCGGAGCCATGTGGGGGAAGGAGAATGAGGCCGAGGATGGAGTCGCTCTCACAGCCGCTATTTCCAGGGAGCATGGCACTTCAGTATCACTCACTCTGACAGTGGCACCAGGGAGTCTGCACTGCAGATTTCTCAGCGTTGTCGGGAAGCAATTATTGTCAAAATGTTGTTAAAATACGATGCTAATTACATTTTTAAGCAGCAGTACAAACCTCTTCTTTTGGAATCATACAAAACAAGCACTTGAGTTTCTGGAAGTAGGTCCCAAACAGCAACTCTAGGGAAAGGCATGTAGGAAGGCTTCAAAGTCCATCCGTTCTTGGCCTTTCTGTTGTCTTGCCACAAGACCAGGCTTAGCGAGATGATCAAACGCCCTGCAACTCTGGCTTTTGGGATGGCCCAAATCGCATACCAGGTGGGACCAGGGAGCTGGCACCAGGAAGTCACTGGAGAGTAAATTTCAGGAGAGCATGAGGCTCTGTTAGGAAGGGAACGTGATATACCCCCACGAATGGAAGCTGGCAATCTCCAGTGCATCTGTTGTTTGCTTGGAGCATGTGCTCTGCAGCCTGGAGAGCTCTGCAGAAAGGGTCCCTGTTATCCCCATGTTCAGCCACATTCGTACTCTGTACATAAGAAATGCTGAGCCACAGTGCCAGAACTATAATATGCACCTAATAAAATGTGGTCTTTCCCCATCTCCCTACGTCCCACCCTGCCCCAGACAATGTTGGGCCAAGATTCTGCCAGCATTCCTGGTGGGAGAAATAGCGTGGGAACTGAGATTGGGTGTGATGGTCTGAGGGGACAGTGAGAGACCAGGATCTTTAAAGCTAAGGGTTAAAAGTCTTATGCAATAAAATGAGGTCACAACGAGGACTGCTGTGTAGTAAGAAGGTCTGGATGAAGATGGTTCCTGTCCAGGAAGGGAGGAAAGAACAGCAACATGATATTTCATGGCAGAAGGGACAGGCGGGTGGAGGTAATGAAGAAGAAGGAGCCATCACAGCTGGGGAAGAGGATACTGAGGCGGAAGTGAAATCTGAAGCAGGAGCCCACTCAGAGTGACCTGCAGGTGTCATGGAGACCACGAGATATCAAGGTGTGAGTCCCAGCTCTGAACTGGGTGGATACACATGTTTGAGGTTGTTGAGATGAGAACCACCAGTGAGGTTATAGGACAAGGTTGTTCAGAGTGAAGTGAAAAACAGAAGACCAAGGGCTGAATTTTGGGAAATGGACACCCAGAAGAATAAGACCAAGCAAGCAAAACGGACAAAGAAATGTTAGGAGAAGAGGCAGCAGTGCCGGCCTGGGAGCTGCGGGAGGAGGGATTTCAGGGCAGAGCTGTTTATCTGTGCATTCATTCAACAGTCTGCCCAGCCTGGTGCTCAGCTAGGCAGTGGTGACACACAGCATGGGAGGAAATTGACACCATCGTACCGGAGTTCACAGTCTAGTGTGGAAGAGACACTAAGCAAATAAATAGGCAACTATAAATTGGGGTAAGTGTTAAGAAGGAAAAGCAAGTGTAATGTCAGGGTGATAACAAACATCGCTGATTTGGGCTGGCAGGTTAGGAAAGGCTTCTTTGCAGGATTAAAATTCCAGCTGAGAACAGAAGGATGAATGTGAGTTATTGAGGGCCTGGCAGATCCTTCACCATTTGGGTCTGCATCAGAAGAGTGTGAGAAGTCACTGAAGGGCATTCAGAATGGAGCTGAGTGGGAGATTGATTCGGTTAGTCCTGAGTTCCTGAAGGATCACTGCGATGTCAGGGAAAGTGCAGGGAGGAAGGAGAAGCCGCAGGAGCCTGATGCAGGTGCGAGGTGACGTGGCAGCAGGTCAGGCTGCAGAGGGAAAGAAGGGCTGTGCTGTGTGTGTGTTGTGGGGTGCTACCCCTCGGGGTTGCAGGGCACTGGACTTGGGAGTCGGTCTCAGTGAGGGAGAGGGGATGGAAACGGGCCAGGACAGGGTGCCCACTCAGGCCCTGAACCCATGGATGTGGAGGAGTAAGGGAGGATGTGAAGAGGAGCAGCATGACTGTGGGAAGGGCTGGTCTTCACCGGAATAAAGGCGAGGGCAAGCTTCAATGCTGGGAAAAAGTCAGTGAGCAGGAAGAGGTGAAACAAGCTGGAGAGGAGGCAGGTGCTGATAGCATGGCCTTGCTTCAGAAGGGGAGAAGGGGACAGCAAAGCCAGTGTGAGACACGGAACCTGCACAAGGAGGAGGAGTTTCTTTACACCTGGGCCTCATTGGAAAATGAAAGAGGAGTCCCAGAGTCTAATGCTCACCAACCTCCAGCTAGCCCTGGGATCTTGGCCAAAGCACTCTGCTCTGGGCCTCAGCCCCATCCTCTGGGAAAAAGACGGTTGGACTGACGTCTCAGCAGAGGCCACGAAGCCCGGAAATCACCTGCAGTGATGCAAGGTTTCATATGAAGAAAGCATTCTATACCTGGAGAAATTGCAAACCGTAGGTCCACGCGGTATCTAAGGGTCCCTTCCAGCTCTCCAAGCCTAAGTTCTGTAAAGAATTTAGAATCAGAAACAGGCACTGATGGAGGGGTCAGTGATAGGAGTCACTCCGAATGAGCTCAGCCATCTCATCCCCCAAAGCAAGGGTCCGGGGACACAGGAACCTAAAGGACAGTACAGAGACTGAAACCAGTGAGCCAACGAGAGGTTGCCCAGAGATTGCTGGGCAGCACTGATGCCGCGGTGGAGACTGATACCATGAATGTGTACTCAGCCATATTTCTTGGTGGACCCTGCAGCCTACGAGGACTCAAAAGAGGCAGTGGGTGACCGAGGGTGGCACTTAGCCATGCAGACACAGCAGAAGGCCCAGGTGGTGTGGAATGTCTATGGCACTGAGGGCAACATTGTCATGACTGTAGTCAAGGCTGGTGAAGGGTGTGAGTGACTGGGAGGATCCAGTGAGGACAAGGAGCAGGAGGGATCATAGAAAGGGAGGCTCTGGGCCAGAGTCATGGAGCCTCTGAACTCAGCACCCAGGAGTGGAAGCAATGCTATGTCATGGCAAGGCCAGGACGTGACCCTCCCAATACTAAGAGCTGTGATGCAGAGGAAGTCCTGGAGTTAAGGACGCTGAGTCAGATGCATTGTTAGTGTGGATGATGACTGCGGTCCCATCTGACTTAAGTTAAAGGCAAAGTTGGGATAATTCAGGGAAATACTATTTTACACAGCAGGTAGTAAACATATGGCACTTATTCCTCTAAGAAGAGGGGAGAGGCTAAAAATATAAATAGCTCTTAAGAAGTTCAAATATTTCTCAAATAATGACAAATGCAAACTGAGTAACTAAGGGGGGAAAAGGAGTTTGGGGTTTGTCTCTAATTCTGAACCTGAAAACCACGAAGGAAAATCATGGTCTCCCAGGAGATTTGTCTTGTCTCAGAGTCCTGGGCAGAGGAGGTATCTGGTGTTGGGTGAACTTCACTTTCCACACAGTGGGTCTGTTCTGATGGTCTCATGTGCTCCTTACCAGCCTTGTCTCCCTCCTCACTCTTCTTCAACAGTCTGCTCAGCCTTAGGTAGAAATTGTGCCTCATTGGAACAACAAGGGTGGAGAAAGACAGGAAGCCTTCTGAGCGCACTGTGCGTAGAGATGCCAGAGCCCCCAGCTCTCCTCCGGGTTCTCTGGAGATTGTGAAGCTCAGTAGCAGGGAGGCATGGGCTGCAGTGAGCCAGCCCAGAGTGTGGACCAGCACCATGGCCCCAAGGCACCCGGGCTCCTGGCTTCTGTCCTCTCACTGCGGGAGCACCTTTCCTGCCCAGATCCCTGGGCCACCTCCCAGGAGGCAAAGGGGTCCAATCATTAACTCCAAGATGTGCACAGGGAGCAGGAAGAACCAAGGCGTTCGGACCTCACAGCGTTATCACCTCAGCTCCCCACAGCCATGGAGTTTTCCTTGGCCTCCAGACAAATGCCGCTACGCAGGGACCTCCCCTGCTCAAGGACAGGAGCCTGCCTGACGTGGAACTTAGCCATGCGGCTGGTTAGTTTTCAGATGTGCCAGCCTTTAAAGGGGAATGATGTTTTGGGCCCCGTGAACCTAAAATTCTGCTCACAATCCCTGAGAACAGCAACAATAGCAATAAAATCAGTCTTCAAGTGTGGTGCCCAGGCTTACCCATCAGGATCTGTAACAAAGCAGACAAGAAGGCTCTGTCCATTTCCTGCTTAGAATATGCCCAGATGCCACAAAAGGACCTGCAGTCCATGACCATGCTTGAACCAGGGCCTCCTTTCCTATCAGCCCCAGCAGCGATCCTGCTTCCCAGGGTCATTTCCCTGGGAGAAAAACGCTCAGGGTCAGGTTCCCCAGAGGGGAGCTTTTCAGAGCCCACTTGCACTGCGAGCAAGAGAACCCCTCATGGCAAAGAGCCGGTGGTCATCATCGTGGGGCACCCCCAACAGGACTACTGAGATGTTTCTGAAAGAAGGCCTGGGGCCAGGCTAGGCTTAGAGTCAGAGTGACAAGGCTGAAGTCCGCGGTCACCCACTTGGGCTTATGGGTAACAGCAAGGAGAGACAGCCACCCAAAAGCAGCCTGGGAAGACGCTGAAGGTCCCGGGCTCAGCATGGCGCCGCTGGAGAAGAGAGCACCTGAGTTCCCCAGCACCCAACTGGCAGCTGGGAAACATTTGTTTGCTGGTTAAACTGGCTCTAAATAACAATGCTGTCCTGGGCTCCCTGTCCGCTTCCCACAGGCTGTTAAAACGTGTGATTAAGCCCTCCAGCCCTCACAGGCAGTCTTTGGGGGTTGGATGAAGTTACGGAGCAGTAAAGGCACTTGGCTCTGATTCGCAGTGCCCCTGAGATATAATTATCTCATGCATGATGGCTTTGCCACCTGTCACATCTTCTGGCTTTATTTTTTTAATAAGAAATAACGAGAGGGGTTTGCTCTGTAGCACAGCTCACTGTGTGCCGGGCTGGGACACTGCAGGCCTGCGACCGTCATCGCCCGGACTCCCTTCTCCTGTTTCCTCCCCACGCTTCTCCTTGTTGCTCCACCGCGTCTCCAAACTTGCGTTCTGTCCTTCTGTTTGTCCCTCTGAACGTTGTCACCACCTGCACTCTCCCCAGTGTTCACGCCCTTCTCCTAGCACCAAAGCCAAGATGACAGGTGTCTTCTAATTGTCTCAGCTGCCTACATTTTCTCACTCTCCCTGTCTCTCTGTCTTTGGCTCAGCCTTCTCTCCTCCACACTTCTCTTTTACAGTCTCTCCCTCTTGCCCTCTTCTCCTAGCCTCCTGCCTCCCCTGGACTCTTCCCTACATGAACGAGGGAGTCTCAGGACTTCCGTGAAGGCTCTGCCTTTCTGTGGAACCCCCTCCCCATTCGATGACCCTTCCAGGCAGCCACCGTCACACCCACCCTGGCTTTCTGCCCAGAAATCCCCAAGTCTTCAGGGCTGCATGTGACTGTCAGCATCCTGGGTTTTTCCTCGGAATCTGTGGCTGGTTCTTGGCCCCCTGTGCAGCTCTGGGGTGGGGGCTGTCGTGGCCCCTCCATTTCTGGCTGGCTCATTTTGCTGGTCTTCCCTTCATAACCCCACTCTAGCTGGGCTCTGGCAGATAGCCGTGAGGTCTGTGCTGACCTGTTCCTGCCTGTGATTTTTCTGCTGTTGGGGTCTTCTTGTCGTCAGGAGAGGCCTTTCTTCCTCTGTGGTTTTTCTCAAGATACAGCTCTTCCTAACCTGACCTCATGGAACTTTCTGGGCAGACCCTGAGGACCCGGTACTCTCCCTCTGCAGCAAGGAGTGTTTATACTTAGAAGATGCTAGCTGGCCAGACCTCAGTCTCCAGATTCAAATACATGAATAGTGTTCTTTCTCTCCCAAGATGTTCTAATTCATACCATGCCTCCTTCCAGTGGGAACATCAAATTTCCCTGGGACTGTTGAACATCTTTTAAATGCAGGTGTGTGTACATCCTTTGGTAACATTTCCTTTTTCTCTTTCAGCCACCGGATCTCCAAGTCAAAGTTCAGGTGAGTGAGACACGCGCTGCTCTTCCTTCCTTCTGCCACCAGCTCTGTCCTCAGCTGCCCTGTTGGGTGGCCCAAGGTACTACCTACGAGTTGCCAGTAGGGTAAGGGGTGTTCTTCTAAGGGGGTAACTACTTTCTGTATGGCCATCAAAAAAAAAAAACTTATGGCTCAGATCAGACAAATAATTCAGTGTTTGGTATCTGTTGAATGATCTCAGGCTGTCTTTTTGGCAGCAATGTCCCTAGGAAGTTGTCAGACCAAATGTGTCTTCCCCCCTTCTAAGATGAAGTCCAGTTAAAAGAAACATAAAGTGAACCCTTGTGACTAGCATGACCTACTTGATATGAACTTGGAGGATGATGGAAGGCACATAGGAATATGACGCCCATCTATGTCACTGCTCTTGACAATGACAGAACCTACAAAAGGACCCAAAGTCCTCCGCCCCCATCTGCCTCCCAGCCTCACTTCCTGCACTTCCGTGAAAATAACCTTTGTTCCCCCTACAGGGAGCTTCTTGCAGTTACATGGATGTTCCCCGTCCTGGTGCACATTGAGGCCTTTGCATGGAGCCGTTCCTCCACTTAAATAACCATGCCCCCATGTCTTCATCTGGAGAACTCAGACTTCTGTTCAGAGCCTCAGATGTGACCGCTTCCATGTTACTGCTTTCTATCCCATTTCACTAGGACTGGAAAATACCTTCTGCAAACTCCAGGGAGAGTTACTCGGCTCCCCCTTTCCTGGTGCTTTGCTGATGCCTCTGTCACAGCACCCGGCACATCACACATCACACCCGGATCACTGGCTCGCAGTCCCCTGCCTCCAGAGGCTCTGCCTGCGTGTCTCACATAGGTGATTTCCAGATCACCCAGCTCAGTGCCTGTCCAGTGGTGAACATCCATACATGTGTGTTGAATGAATGAGTGGATACATGTGTGCAGGGAGAATGTGAATCTACTACCACAAAGCTTGTATGTGCCAAAAAATATTGGTTGTTTTTCATAATTGAGCTAATCTTGATTCCCTAGTCCTATCTACTATGTGGCTGAGCATAAAGAACATTAAATTTTCATCCAGCTGAGTAAATGTAGCCCAGTGCTGTATTTTAAACAGTCCCTTAAGGTAAAGTGATTTGTCTGTCAGACTGCCTCTGTCCCAGCTTCTCTGTTGGATAGAGCTGGACACATGGCGGAGAGGGACATCAAGATGCCAGGAAGCAGGGCGTGATGAGGGCTGGTCCTAGAAGCCACGCAAAGCCCTCTGGGTGCTTGCTCATCTCTGCTGCATGGGATTAGGCTGAACTGCTCCCTGAACAGGTGCCTGCTGAGGTCCATCTGATTAGGGCATCCACCACTACAGTTCATGCCCTCTGCTTGCCTCTAGCCTTGAAATCTCCACCTCCACCCTCTGACCCCTGAGTTCTGTTGGTCCACTGACTTTAGCACCTCTACACCTCAGCTGGAGTACACAGACACTTCCAGGTCCTTCACACTCCCTGAAGGAGCTGGGGAGGCAGCAGCACTATGACAGGCCCACTGACCTACCCGTGTCCCATCACGCCCTCTGTAACAGCCAGGATAAGCTTCAAGCCAAGGGGTGACCTTCTCCCAAGATCTGCCAAGGCTCTCCACCAGCCCTGGCCATCTGGGTGTTTCTAAAGCAACCCCCACTAACCTCTTGAAGTGTGGCACCCAAGGGCTAAAAATTAAATGAGGACCCTGGTGTCTGACTTTCGCTCCACTTCGATACCTTTTTTCTCTCCCATTTCACTGGGACTAGAAAATACAGGCTTTTTCCCCAATTCCTCTTTCCCTCAAACCAAAAGCTCTTCTACATAAAAAATCTAGGGTCAGGCCCATCAGATCTAGCTCTTATTACAGAGAAAGAGCTCCAGAAATATAAAAAGTCCTCTCTCTCACTAATGCTTGGCTCTTACCGCTTCATCTCCAGCATCTGAGAAGTGGCTGGTGTATAACAAGGACCTAATGAATATTTGCTGAGTGAGTGAGTGAATTAATAAATGAATGATCCTGCCCCCGTGAGACAACAGACTTAACGAAGATTCAAACAAAATATCTGACAGTCAAAGCTGAGAAAGCATGTTGTGCTTTTAACAGTTCCAAAGCCCCTACACAATAAGAGTAAGGGATTAAAAATACACTGGAAAATATTTCCAAAATATCATTCTCATTTCATGCGTGTGAGTAAATCGGAAATTAATGAATGAATCAACGAACATGATCCAAAGGATGGAAGGGAAAATTACGTACTTGTGGCTCAAGTTAGAGATTGCCTGGAGCACTCTGGGAACATTATTTTGACCCAGTGATCTATGGTGCAAGCTGTGCTTTTGAACAAGAGGGAAAGAGCCGTGGTGCCTGTAAACCCCTGGAGCCTCTCTCGGCTCCGAGGCTTTGCTATGTGCTGGCCGTTCAACCCTGACCATCTCTTCTGCAGCCACCCCTCAATACGCGGCAGCAACGTGGAGAGTGGATTTTGTTCCCCTAAAGGCTTAGAGCTAGTAGGTTGGCACATCACTGGAACCCATTTTCCAGATGAGGATCCTGAGGCTTAGAGAGGCCCAGATCACAGGGCTCTAGTATGGCTGAGTCAGAGCCCAGGCCCAAGGGATCTGCTGCCAATCACCGGACCGTCCTAGCAATGAGGTTCTGTCCAGGATTGGTAAACCCTGTTCCTGCATAACTAGTGTGTCCACAGAGTGTGTAACTTTCGAACCATGCTATTCAACAGAAACATAATGCAAGCCGCATATGTACTTTTTCAAATGTTCTAGTTGGCAGGTTAAAAAATAAAAAGAAATAGGAAATTTCTTTTATTTAAACCAACGCCTCTAAAACATTACTATTTCAACATGTAATTAATATAAAAATTGTTAATGAGGTAATTTGCATTCATCCTAAGTCTTTGAAATTCAGTGCGTTTTGTACCTCCTGCACGCCTCAGTCTGGACTGACCACTTTTCCCATGCACGGTAGCTGCATGTTGCTAGCAGCTGCCACACAAGGACACGTGGCCCTGGAGGTTTCACACATGAGCAGGTAACACAGTAGCCGTCTAATCTAGATTCTGCAGTTCACTGATGGTGTCTGTTTAGGGAATATCAAAGGCTACAAGTAGATGGGAAATGCCACAAACATTATCAAAGTATTCCTAATCATTTTCACAGGTGAAACAGTTTAACAATTACAGATAATGGAATTTGAGTCTCAACCTGGCCTATTCCATTTGCAAAACAGAATGATCCAAAGTCAAGATTTCTTTAAAGGAAATATGAGAATGGAAGCTTTAGGGAAAATTCGGCTGGTTAATGGACTTATAATAGTTCAGCCATAGTAGAGTATTCCCTTGGTAATCCAGGTTTTCACTTCGAGGAATTAGTTAAAATAAAAGATTTGTGACATTTGGAGCTCTCTGTTCAGAATGGAATGTAAACAGTTATGAAACAAATGATTCAGGAAGTCTTTTGCAACCTGAAGGGATTAATTAGAGAAGTTGGAGCTTCTGGATCGTAACTTTATGGAGTTCTGAAGTGAACCTCACGGAATTCTAAAATAGGAAGGACTAGCATGCCCAGTCTTCAGTGAAATGTGCTTCCAGTGTTCGGACTTCTGCAGTACCATCAGCAACAAGGCACAAATCCAAATTTGCCCCAATCTCTAATAGCCTTTGTAAAGTTACTTATTTACATGAGAATTAAACTTAATGGTTTTCTGTGTTTGTTGTTGGTCCTGGAAAAAAAAAAAAAAAAAAAAAGGTGGAAACTTACTCTAGCCACTAGAAGGCCTACAGGGGCCACCACTTTCATATTGTCTGTGATTCCAGATGCCCACCCACCATTGCATGTCAAGGGAACTATTTTAGGAGCACTGCCCTCTCCTCACCTCCGCCCTCAGCCCTGGATCACAAGAGGTCCAGGAATCTTAAGCCTTGTCTTCCAGAGGGAGGTAGTACATTTGCCTGGAGTTCATCTGTGCTGCTCAATCATGCCATCAGCCAGGGGTTCTTGTGAGGGATGGACTGCTGAGTCCTGTGGGTCTGTAACCAAGTGTAAGACACAGCCCCATTCCTTCGTGGGTCTTGTGAGCTCCGTGGAGAGGCAGGAACCATAAAAATAAAAGGTATCTGACAATACAAGGAAATGGCAACTCATTTCCTCTGGGGACCCTTCTTGGCTAAGATGTCCCTTTGTGTGCTCCCATGTGGACCCACCCAGTTCTTAGGCCCTGCTGTGACTGCTCACTTAGTAGTCTGTATCTCCGTACCGGTTTTCCGCAGAGGAGGCCTGTGAGCCTTGTGCTAGCTGCTGTGTATCTGGTACCTAGCCCATGGCTGGTGTTTAGTAAATCTTTCTGGGCTGTAGAACTAAAATGAGTAATGCAGACAGTAAGCACTGCAGAGTGCCAAGGCTCGGAAGACTAGAAGCATGCATTGTGGAGAAGCTGGGACTCAGTGTGAGCCCCACAGGAGGGGCGGGACAGAGAGGATGGAACAAAGGTGGAGTTTCCAGCAGCTGGGAGGACCCGCCGTGCAGCTGGACAGGCAAGAGCAAGGCCCAGCATAGGGAGAAGGGCAGGCCTAGCCAGGGCTGCGAGAGCAGAAGTTTCCCATGGGAATGCAGTGATCCCAAAGTTGAGAGACATAGATTAGACCCATTCACATCCAACCTTCTCTCCTGTGTCTACATATGGAAGGTTCTATTTCTAGAGAAAATGACTTCCAGTTAGTGTGAAGGGAACATGAATAGCAGGCAAATTTCTCCTCCCTGTTTTATTATTTAATTTCTGTGTCCTCCATGCATATGTAAACACAAATAAATTTACGCATTCTAATAAACCATTACATTTATTATACAGTAGGAAGTGTTGCCAGGAAACCAGTTGTCAAGCAAAGCTATATTTTGAAGAGTGGGAGGTGTATAATTATCTTTAAATACTTTCTCTGGATAGTAATTACCCCACCCCCACCCCAGCCTAAATCCATGTGACTCTCCCAAATGGGTCTGCTCAGGAGCACCCCAGTTTAAAGGGACACCATCCTGTCCACTCTGGCCGCTCCTCAGGTGCATAGCAGCTCCAGATCCATGGAGCAGGCCTGACCACACAGCACCCACACCCACTGCCCGCAAGCATTGGGAAAGAGGGGCATAATCAAGTTCTCATATAAGCCCACTCTAAGACAGCTCTATATAACGTAAAGAAAGCAACCGTGATTGCTTTGGACTCTGAATAACAATTATCAGTGATTCCGGGAACTTGAGATCGTATCTATTTAAAACATGTTCTTTGCAACTTCCACTGTCAGCTATTTAAGACCAGATAGGAGTTTGTCCTGAAAATTCATTTTTTAGGGGAAAAAAACTACCTTGCCAAGTTTCTGCACAGTATTAATAATCACAATCACAGGAAACAAGCCAAGGCAGGCCCTGCAAGATAAGACTGTTTAATGTCAAGATCTGGCAGACTTCAGAGGTGACCTCTCAAGAGGACCATCTGGGGCTCATTGTCCCATGCCTTTGTCCCCCTGTCCACCCTCCACCATCCTCCCTCAGATCCAGGGCAGTATGTCTGGGGGTGCAAGAATTTCGAAGTGCATTTAGAAATCATTACTTTTTACATTTTTAATGTTTATGGGCATTAATAGGTGTATAAATTTATGGGGGTGCATGTGATGTTTTGATCCAGGTGTACAATGTATAAAAATCAAACCAGGATTATTGGGGTATTCCCCACCTCAAGCACTTATCATTTCTTTGTGTTAGGAACATTCTAATTCCACTCTTTCAGTTGTTTTTAAATATACGATAAATTGTCATGACTGTAGTTACCATCCTTCTCTCCTATGTTGTATGGTCAAATATTACGTCTTATTTATTGTATTTAGCTGTGTGTTTTCACCCATTTACCATCTCCATTACCTATCCCAGCTTCTGGTAACCATCATTCTACTCTCTGTATCCATGAGTTCAATTGTTTTAATTTTTACCTCCCACAAAGAAGTGACAACATGCACAATTTGTCTTTCCGTGCCTGCCTGGCTTATTTCACTCAATCTAATGGCCTCCAGTTCCATCCATGGTTGCAAATGACAGAATTTCATTCATTTTTATAGCTGAACAATATGAACAATATTCCATTGTGTACATGTTCCACATTTTCTTCATTGATCTGCTGACGGACACTTAGGTAGATTCCGTAGCTTGGCTATTGTAAATAGTGCTGCAGTCAACGGAGGAGTGCAGATATCTCTTCAGTTTGCAGATTGGAAACCATATTTTTGACTGGGTGGCCTACTGCCCTGTGTAGTGGATTTTCCCCCAAGCAGTAGGCAAGTGTCTCGTGTAAAGTGTGACACTCACTGGAGATGGCCTTCAAGCCAGAGCAGAACCTTTAAAGGATTAAAGGGGATTAATCCTTTCTCCCCTCCCTGCTCTTTAGGCCAAAAACTAAGTTCTCCCTGCAGTCCTGAGGAAAAAGTACCTTTCTTAGATTACTCTCTTCACTCTCCTGACCTCATCATAGATTTAGCAAAGGCTTGGTAACAGGATTTTCTGCAGACCGTCGATAGAAAAATGGCAGAGTAGAAAGGTGGATGAAGTCTGGCTACTCCAAGAGGCAGTTTTAGGGGTGGGTGCAGGATCCATCACAGCCCAGGTCCACATCCTAGAACCTCGGAACACTGGTTGTCCCTGACATCTTGGAATTTGGTGGTGTTTGGAGGGGATTCTGTTGTGGAAGTAGAGGACTGAGGCTGAGGACAGTGCACACAGCACACAGCTGTCCCTGCCCCCTGGGGCGTACCCACCTGTGGTGCTGCTAGGTGCCCGGGGGCTGGGAAGGAATAGGCCATTCGCAGAGCAGCAGGTTCACCCAGATGGGGCCTGCTGCCCCACCACCAGCATAACCCGAGCCAGGAGGTGAGGCGGAGGCTTAATGGTTGTCTCTGGCAGGAAGACTGGACAAACAGACTCATACCATGGACTCTGATTTGGAATAGAGGCCCTCAGTTCAGCTTCCTCGTGCTAAAGTGGAGGGCCAGTTTTCACACCCAGACTTAGTACGCCACACACAAACACACTCACACTCGCACACCAGAAACAAAGTTTTATGTAAAATACATTTTTCCTTAGTGGTTACTTTAAAAAGCAATTTCCTTATGGTATGACATGCGCTGTGATATTTTCCACCCTATTCCTTTATTCAGTGCCAGCCATGACCTACTCAACAGATTTCATGACCCACTAATGGGCTGCAGTGTGAGGTTTGACATCTCTGCCCTGAGGCAGATTCTGCATGCTTATTTAGAGGAATGTCTGTCTAGACTAGAAAGAATCAGAGAAAGGAGATCATTTTATGGAAAAATACAGATATTCATGTATTTTATCACCAGGATTCTACTTTGTTTCTCTTCCTGCCTTCATTACCCAAGCAGGAGCTGTCTCCAGTGCCTGGCGGGCCTGTGTACAAGCCCTGCAGGTGCCCCAAAGCTAAGCGCCCCACGCTTCTCATGGTTGACCCCCTCCCTGGAACTCCACTCCCCTCCTCTGTGCTACCCTCCCAAAGCACCCCAGCTGGAAACGTGGGCAGTCTCTTCCACACATGCCCCTCTATCCTGCACGTCCACCCATCTCAAGGGCCTGTTGATTCTGCCCCCAAAACCGCTGCCAGCTCTGTGTCATCTTTTCCATTAATAAATCTATTACCTTCATCATCTCTAACCTGGAGAACAGGAAGAGAATTCCTCATACTCTCCTTGGTCTAGAAGGTGACAGAGGAGCTGTTTTTGTGGGGTGTTCCATCCAATCTGATCATGTCCTTTCCCTCTCCCCAAGCCCTCAGCATGGCCCCTGTGGTCTCCTCCACAGCACCTCTCCAGCTGTGGTTCCTCTCTCCTTGTGCAGTGCAGCCATTTATTAACCATGTCTTCTACTGAATTCAACCAAATAGAGCTGTATATTTTCTCTGTATCAGGAAGATGAAAACGCTTCCACCATAGAATCTTAAAATATGTTTCTTTGGGATCATCTTAGCCAATGGCTGTCAACCGTCATTACCCATTAAAACCAACTGGAGAACCTTAAAAACACCCGTGGTATTTTGGGGGGTATTTAAAAATACCCAACCCCCAGAGAATCAGATTTAATTGGTTTGGTGTTGGGCCTTCAGGACCAGTGGGGTTTTGGGGAGGGTTCCCTGAGTAATTCTGTGTGTAGCCAGGTTTGAGAATCACTGACAAAGGGCCCTAAACCAAGATACTGGGAGCATTCCATGGACCAGGGATGAGGTTTGAGGGGTCTGTGTGCTGCATGGGCTCACATGTAAAGGTGTGTGTAGGGGGATGTGCCCATTTTTCTGAAAGGCAGAATTAAAAACATTCACGAGATTCTGGAAAGATTCTATAACCCGAAAAACAAAGAGCCTGTGCTCCAGGTGAACCCCTCCCACCATATGGATGCGCCACACAGAGTCAGGGCCAAGAGGCTGGGCAGAACACCACGCCTGGCTCTGCCCGCTGTGATTTCAGTCGAGATACTCAGCCTCCCAGCCCTTAGTTTTCTCCTCCACAAAAATCAGGATAATGCATGCTTTGCAGAGTTATTGACAGAATTGGAGAGAAGATGTGAGAGTGTCTGATACGGTACTGGGCCCCTCCACCGCTGTTGCTAATATTGCTCTTATTGCTTGCAACACCATTTCTAAGAATGCCACTTTAAAAAAAAAAAAAAAAAAAAAAAACTTCTATTTGTTGAGCACCTTCAACTTCAATGCAGCCAGATGCATTATAAGGTGTTTGATTCATCCCCATAACAACCCCATGAGGTCTGCCCTCTTCCTGTTTCACAGATGGGAGAATTGGAGGAGTTCAGGGGCATCCCCAAGGTGGCAGGGCCTGGTTAGCTGGGTGAGAAGCTGGGCTTCTTGCCCCCAGGTTGGGCTGCTGTAGCAAGGCCAGGTCACTGAGGGGTGAGAAGAGCCAAGGTGGTGCATCCTGGATTCGAGGAAACCTGAATTCACAGCCAGCCCCACCTTCTTTCCTTGTCCCCTTTCCAGCCGCTACTGGCGCCGATGGAATCGGTTCTGCAGAAGAAAGTGCCGCGCCGCGGTCAAGTCTAATGTCTTCTACTGGCTGGTGATTTTCCTGGTGTTCCTCAACACGCTCACCATTGCCTCTGAGCACTACAACCAGCCCCACTGGCTCACAGAAGTCCAAGGTGAGCAGCAGCCCCAGCTCTGTCCTGGTTTCCTCCTGGTAACTCAGCCCCAAGGCCCAGGGAGGGCATCACCACAGGCAGAAGGTGGATGGGAGAGCAGCCAATAGTCAGGGCTCTTGGCAGGTGCTGTGCTGGAGACATCAAGGGCCTGGCAGCTCCAAAGCCCCACCATAAAATGCACTACATTGTTAGAAACAGTCATGGCTGCCCTAACTGGGCCCACACCATTGGCCTGTCACAGTCACTGCTGGGCCCTGGTGACAAGGATAGGAGCTGCCGCTTGTGTGCCTATCTCAGACCCTGGCTGCCAACTTCCAAGCATGGATTTTAAATACCTGGGGGCCTTCCTGCAACCCTGAGGTGGCCTTAACCAGAACAGTGAGGATGGAATGAGCAAAAAGGCAGGGAAGAGAATAGGGCCTGAGCACAAGGAACCGTCTTCCATGGGTCGTTCATGTTCATCACGCTTCTTTGGGCCACGAGACTCGGGTCCCGCTAGCCAGGCCTCAGCATCACTGCTGAGCAGTCAAGACCTGGCCCCATCCCACAGCTGCTTTCCAGAATCCTGGGAGGCAGGGGCTCTAGTGGTGGAGAAGTCAGACTCAGACAGTGCGGCTCCAGCTGTTAGCGCTTGGCCTGCACAGATTACCCACCACTTTGAACCTCCTTTCTCATCTCTGAAAATGGGTGTGATGAAGATGGTGCCGTCCCCGCAGGCCTGCCGTGAGGAGTAGAGATTATGTATGCCGAGCCTATGGTGTATGGAAGATGCTCAGTAAATGTCTGTTATGATTATGACAAGAGAGCCCTTTCCATTGGCTTGGCCCTAACTGTTCTGTTTCGGCCAAGGTGGATGGGAGAGGTGTCATGGGGAATCTTCCTTCCAGTGGAGATAATTACTGCATTTCCTTTCCCTGCCTCCCTCTCTGCCCTTCTCTGGTCCTGCTCGGATGTCATCCCTCTCCTGGGCCTGCCAGACACGGCCAACAAGGCCCTGCTGGCCCTGTTCACGGCAGAGATGCTCCTGAAGATGTACAGCCTGGGCCTGCAAGCCTACTTCGTGTCCCTCTTCAACCGCTTTGACTGCTTTGTCGTGTGCGGTGGCATCCTGGAGACCATCCTGGTGGAGACCAAGATCATGTCCCCACTGGGCATCTCCGTGCTCAGATGCGTCCGGCTGCTGAGAATATTCAAGATCACAAGGTACTGGGCTCCTCCTCTCCATTTGGAGAGGGGACTCAAGGAGAAGTTCTTCCAGAGGGCAAGGGAGGTGGCAAGGCCTGGGTGGGAGGGGAGCTGTTCTCCCTCAAAGGGTCTTTCTGAAGCTCGCATGCAATGGGGGGAGTTTGTGTTCATTTAGATGGCACATCATTTGGAAATTCCTCTGGCTGCTAATACCAGAGGCTCAACTCAGTCGTGTAAGCAAGGTAGGGACTCATTAAGCCACTGGAAAAAAGTGCAGAGGCAGGTAGCCAAGGTGCCTTCAAGAAAGGGATCAGGGACCCAGTCTCTTCTCCTGCGCTTCACCAGCCTTGGTGCTAATTCCTCCCTAGGGTCATAAGCTAGCTTCTGGAGACTGAGCTATCACATTCAAGTTGGAGGTGGGAAGAAGAGAAAGGGGCAAAAGGGCTGACCACCCCGTCCAAGTCAGCCTCTCCACTCCCAGGAGTCACTCCCAGACACCCATGAGGACCGCTGTTGTCAACAAAACTGAAAATCATAAGGGTTGGCAATGACACGGAGAAACGGGAACCCTTGTACACTATGGGTGGGAATGTAAAATGGTGCAGCCACCGTGGGAATCGTGTGGCAATTCCTAAAAACATTAACAACAGAATTACCCTATGAGCCATCAATTCCTCTTCTGGGTATATGCCCAAAGGAATTAAAAGTAGGATCTCAAAGAGGTATTTGCATACCCAAGTGCCTTAGACAGATGAATGTATTTTAAAAATGTGGTCTACACAGACAGTGCAATATTATTCAGTCTTAAAAAGGAAGGAAATCCTGACACATGCTACAAAGTGGATGAAACTTAAGGACATTATGCTGAGCGAAATAAGCCAGTCACAGAAAGACAAATACTGTATGATTCCATTTATACATGGTTCTTAGAGTAGCAGATTCACAGAGACAGAGAGCAGAATGGAGGCCGCCCAGGGCTGGAGGGAGGGAGCAGTGGGGAGTTAGTGTGTAATGGGTGCAGAGCTTCAGTTCTGCAAGGTGAAAAGCGTTCTGGAGATGGAGGCTGGTGGCGGTTTCACCAGCGCGTGAATGGATTTAGCACCACTGAACTCTACGCTAAAAAAAAATGGTGAAGATGGTAAATTTTATGCTATGTGTATTTTAACACAATGAAACAAATTGGAAGAAATCTTCCAGAAATCTCACCAAGGGCTTCTGTTCTTGGCCACCTGAGCCATTAGAGAGGCTGAGAAATGCAGTCTTCTAGCAGGGCAAGTGCCGCTGAAAAAGTGATCAAGATCCACTCACTGTAGAGGGCTGTGGATACTGCACGGCAGATGGCGTTCATCTGCCAACATGCTCACCCCTCCGTGTGTCAGTCCAGCGCCCACCCAAAGCGGGCTGTCTCCCTCCCTGTCTAGGCCAAGCAGTGACTCTCATGACAAGGACAGGGCCTGGAGGGGGCGAGGACAGCATGACCCACTGGGAGTGGTGGAATCAATTTATTAGATCACAGCCATCATTTTAAAACAGCTCTACTGAAATATAATTCATGTCCCATATAGTTACCGCTTACAAGGTATAAGTTAATTGTTTCTTATATTCACAGTGTTAGGCAACCATCACCATAGTCTACTTGTAGAACTTTTTCATCACCCGGGAAAGAAACACCATGCCCACTCCACATGTCCCCCATCTTCCCTCCCAGCAACCAAATTCACTTTGTGTCTCTATAGAGTTGCCTATTTTGGACCATTCATATGAGAAGAATCTTGTAATATGTGGTTTTGTAATGGCCTCTCTGACTTAAAATAACGTTTTCAAGGGCCATCCATGTGGTAGCATACATCAGTACTTGGTTTTCTTTTGTGCTGAACAATATTCCATTGTAGGGATGTACTACATTTTGTTCATTTATCAGTGATGGACATTTGGTTGTTACTATCTTTTGGCTCCTATGAATAATGCTTCTGTGAACATTCATGCTCAGGTCTTTCTATAGGTGTACATTTTTGTTTTTCTTGGATACATCCCTAGGAGTGGAATTTCTAGATTATTTGGTAACAGTATGTTTAAGATTTTGAGGAACTGTCAAACTGTTTTCCAAAGAGACTAGACCATCTTCCATCTCCACTGGCAATGTCGAAGGGTTCCAATTTCTTCACATTCTCATAGCCATCATTTTTAAAGAAAGAATGAAACAGAAAAACATCAGAGGATCTCACACAAACATAAACATTGTTTCATAAAAAATTGAGATATAGGCTGGGCACGGTGGCTCATGCCTGTAATCCCAGCACTTTGGGAGACCGAGGCAGGCAGATCATGAGTTCAGGAGATCAAGACCAGCCTGCTTAACATGGTGACACCCCGTCTCTACTAAAAATACAAAAACTAGCTGGGCGTGGTGGTGCGCACCTGTAATCCCAGCTACTCAGGAGGCTGAGGCAGGAGAATCTCTGGAACCCGGGAGGCAGAAGTTGCGGTGAGCCGAGATGGTGCCACTATACTCCAGTCTGGGCAACAGAGTGAAATTTTATCAAAAAAAAAAAAAAAAAAGTTGAGATATAGACCTGACTTGCAGTATAATATGTATTTCTTAATGTGCATTATGGCCAACCTTAGAAGACATACAGGAAACACTGGAAGGAACTTTCAACCTGTGCCCCTCTAAGGTTCAAGTCCCCTGTCCTTAAAAATCTGTTTGGGAGCTCCCAAAATCTCTGCTTTGGGGAATTTTGGATAACAGTTACACTAAAACCATCAGTTGGATTGTGATGGGTACAAAGGGGTGGAGGTTGGTGTCTTCTGTTCAGGATCTGGAGCTGATGGCACCTTGCTCAGAGCATACTTCTGAACTTGGCTAAGTGAGGCCTGCAAAGTGTCCCTAGGTATTGCTCTTCTCATCGCAAGTCCCTTGGCAGCCACCCAGTGCATGGTCACACGGTGATGTGGATCGTCCAGGGAGGTAGACATTTAAAGTGTTTCATTTAGTGCACAGGAAGCACTCAATAAGCAGAAGATTTTATTATTAATCTAATTATTATGACTGCAATGATTAGGGGAAGGAAGAAGGAGAAGAGAGCTAATAGTGACCTACATAGTCACATACTCTTATTCTTACTTATTTACCCACCACATATATACTGTGTGTGGAGCTGGAAGAGAGGGAAAAATAGAAGCATGAGGCATATGGCATGAACTAAACCCAGGAGAAATCTATAGTCTGGCTGAGGGAGATGGAGTTTGTGCACATGAAGAGATTAAAAGAAAATCTAAGACAGAATATAACGAGCTGGCGAAGTGTGGTAGGTGCAGGAATCACCTGCTGCGAGAAACTGGGTGCAGGAGACAGTTCCTAGAGAAGGTTGGATCTCAGAGGAGCGACTTCATGGAGACACACAATTAAAATCCAGACGTTTAATGCTCCTAAACAGCAACCTTCTTTCCCTCTCTGACGCCATCCAAAAAGAGTTCTTCCCGAGTGTCCTGAATATGTTGGCATTACAGAAAGTGGTAGAAATCCTTATAACAGCAATGATTGCCATGCACCAGTGCTTACTCTGTGCCACACAGGGTGAGCCAGAGGCCTACAAATGTTAGCTTGAGTAATCTCCCAACTACCTACAGGAGGCTATTACTATCATTATTCCCATTTTGCAGATGAGAAAACTGAGGCTTAGAGAGTTGTCAGTTGCCCAAGGTCGCAAAACTGCTCAGAGGTAACACTGGGATTAAAAGGCAAGGCAGGTCTGTCGGTCTGACTTCAGGTGCTGTGCTCCTAACTTGCTGTGCATGGCAGAGCTGAGAGCTGAACTGTCTTCTTGTCTAGGTCCCTGAGACAGGACTTAAAGAATCTTTATGACCTGGTTCTTGTTGTTAAATAATTGCTGATTCTACTTGTTCCTCCTGGGGTCTGGGAAAAGCTATTTTTAACTTGGAGTTCTCAATACCTCTTAAATAATCCTGAGAAGTCTCTATTTTGGTTGTTGGGTTTTTTATATGTATATATATTTCTATAGAAAAGAAATCTTGCTGCTATATATTGTTATGACATCTTGAAAAGATATAACATTCATTCTATTTTTAATCACCAATTTATTTCTAATCTGAAGATATTGCCAAGAAATCATTTTTCAAAATCTATCTTAATCAGAGAGCTTCCTGTAGTCCCTCCACAAGAAAGAGTAGTAGTATTTTCAGATCTCTATGAAGTCTATAAACAGAAAAAAATGCATTGTCTAATTGAAAGTGACTTTGGCAAAGGCCATCATCTTCCTATTATCAAGTCTCCAAACCCTCTGGAGGCTTTCAGAAAAGAACAAAGAGACTAACTAGGTCGGGAATCCCATAAGGCATTCCCCAGACCTAGCCTTCGAACTGGCTGACAGTGACCAAGAAAAATGTCTAAAGGATGGGCTGGAAGCGGACATTGTGGTCCCTTCAGCTGAACCTTGAAATGGCTCATCTCTGCGTGGTCCTGCCATTGGGCAAGTACATGCCTTCCACTTCTTGGAAAATACTTTGCAATGTCTTGCTGCTACTCACATGTAGAAGAAATTTCTTCTTTTTTTTTTTTTCCTTTTTGACAATGTAGTCTCAACCAGTGGTTGCGATTCTTAAACTTAGCTGAACCCACAAAGGAGCTCATGAAGGAGCTCGTCTCTAGAGATTTTGGCCAGCAACTCCTGGAGAGTTCCATGCTAGTGGTCCGATGATCTCACTTGAAGAACCACTGGCCTAATTTCCTACTGCTGTTCTTGGTCTACTTTCTTGTCTTAAAATACTGCCCTTCATATGTGATTGGAAAACTAGATTATTATTATTCCTCCTCCTCCTCCTTCTCCTCTTCGCCTCCTCCTCCTCCTTCTCCTCTTCGCCTCCTCCTCCTCCTCCTTCTCCTCTTCGCCTCCTCCTCCTCCTCCCCTCCCCTCCCCTCCTCTCCTCTCCTCCTCTCCTCCTCCTCCCCTCCTCTCC
>NW_016107494.1:4034340-4094888 GCF_001604975.1 Cebus imitator
CCTCCTCCTCCCCTCCTCTCCTCTCCTCCTCCCCTCCTCTCCTCCTCCTCCTCCCCTCCCCTTCCTCTTCCTCTTCTTTTTCCTCCTCCTCCTTTTCTTTTTCTTTTCATTCTTTTTTCTTCAAGAAAGGATCTCACTCTGTCACCTAGGCTGGAGTGTGGTAGCATAATCTTAGCTCATGTAGCGTCAAACTCCTGGGCTCAAGTGATACTCCCGCCTCACCCCAGCCTGCCAAGTAACTGGGACTCTAAGTGCCATGTCTGGTTAATATTTTTATTTTTTGTAGAGATGAGGTCTCACTATATTGCCCAGGCTGGTCTGGAACTCCTGGCCTTAAGCAATCCTCCCACTAGGCTGACCCCTTGTGCAGCAAAAACACTTAATTCTTACATCCCCACTGTCTTCTTCATACTGTAGTCTAATTCTGTCAAGATGGTACTTAGGATAGTTTTTGACTGAGAAAACACATCAAGGTAAGAGCTACTATGAATTCGGCAGAGCGTTTAAATTTAAATTCCTGTACATCTGTGTATGTTTGAAAAGTGGTAATGTAAATGCAAGACAGGCTGTTTATTCAGAGTAGTATAATGCTTAGTGTACACATGGACTCATGGATCCCTTCCTAGAATTCTAGAATTCCAGCTGCTCTTTCCTCACCGGAGACCCATTGTCTAAGAGTCAGGAACAGGGATCTAAATGAATGGCTCTCCACCCTGAGGTCATGACACCCTGCTACATCCAGAGCAGCTGGATCGTGTATAGCAAGTAATTTATTACTGAGAGCTAAAATTCCAAAGTGTGTGAATAGTTTCTTTAAAAAAAGTAAAATAAGTTAATATTGTCCTTGTAACATAACAGCATCACTCTTTGTCACTTGCATTCCAAAATGCTTCTGTGAATGGGTGAGATCAGGGTGGACTTACAGCTCATCCAGGACACCTGAAGGGAGCAGATGGCTTTGATATATCATTAGGAGGAAAATGAATTCTTTACATACTTACATTTTTTGTGTTCCATCAAAATCTGAGAATACCACAGGGAGTATGCGACATCTATGTTGTTTTAAGAAAAAAAAAGGCCGACCGTATGAGTCTGTAAGAAAATTACTTAATAGAAAAGATTGAGAAAGACAAGATCCCTGCCCGCTGAGAACAGTGGGACATGCACATGGCCAGAATCTTTGTCATCTTTGAGTGAATGCCCCAGAATGGTGGGCCTTCAAGCCTCATGACAGATTGGGTTCTTCCACCTGTGGCTCTCGGTGCTGCCCAGATTCAATGTGCAGTTTGTCTATTCTTTGTCAGCCCAGTCTGACATGATCCACAGGGTGGGAGAAGGGCTTCAGACAGATACAGTCCGGATGTGACACCAGTTCGCTAATTGCGTCTCAGTTTTTACTCAACTGGTTTTCAAATGCAGTGAGGCCCCTCTAGCCCTTGCTGTTTTCCCTCTCACGCCTTCAACCCCTCTTCATTTCTCCTGCTGCTCCTCCCCTGAAGCTCCCTTCCCAGGCTTTGAGATGACAGCTGGGGCTGATTGAGCACAGACAGATTGACTCATGAATCTTGGCCACATATGGGCCGCACAGAGCCCCAGGTGAGAGCCTTTAGCACATCCTCCAGGCTTGAAATAGCTCCATGTCTCTACCAGCATCTGGCCTTAAGCAGCAGATCCATCCCCACGCCTTCCCAGCTCTCCCATCATCTTCTAGCCCCCACTCTTCTCAGGCCCCCTGTAGCCTCTGAGCTCATTGAGGGCCATTATTAAGGAGGTCTCTTTGGCAGATACCCAGTTCCCGCTCAGGGCTCTGTGCCAAAGGCAGCTCAGACTCCAGAACCTGCAGTCTTGCTGTCACCACAACGGGTAGTTCTCCTCTGGAATGGGAACGTACTGGTGTCACCTACTGGGGGAAAGATCAAGAAAATGCAGGTGAAGATGATTCCCTATACCTAACACAACTGTGGTTGAAAGGGCCAACTAGGTGACATTGAGTAGCGCTGTGGCTCCGAAGCTCAGAGGAGCACACTGCTAAGGCCATCCCCAGGTCCAGGCCAGACCACCTTGCCTGCTTAACCAGTTACACACCCCATTCAGGTCCCGTTCTCAGTGTCACCAAGACATCTGCTGCAAACAGGGAAGACAAGACCTTCGAACTTGTTAACCAAGTCAGGCCTTGACTCAAAAGTGAAACACAAAATGGTCTTCCCAGCCTGCTACAATGAATGGAAGCAGGGGCAGGGACCACTAGAAACTGAATCAGTAGGTGAGGCTTTGGGGCCAGGCTGTCCCAGACCAAAATACTCTAGAATTCTGCTTGACTCCGCAGCCCAGCATATACAATTCCACCTCTGGGCATACTGATCCCTCCCAGGGCTATCGTGTGGTTTGTCTGTTTGTTTTTGAGATGAAGTCTTGCACTGTCGCCGGACCTGAAGTGCAATGGCATGATCTCGGCTCACTGCAACCTCCGCCTCCCGGATTCATACAATGCTCCTGCCTCAGCCTCCCAAGTAGCTGGGATTACAGGTGCACACCACCATACACAGCTAATTTTTTGTATTTTTAGAAGAGATGGGTTTCACTATGTTGGCCAGACTGGTCTCGAACTTCTGACTTCATGATCCACCCACCTCAGCCTCCCAAAGTGCTGGGATTACAGGTGTGAGCCACTGGGCCCGGCCCCTGGGTCTATTGTGTTTTAAGGGACCAGGGCTCAACTTGACAGTAGCTCTGCTCTGAGGACACCCACTCCTTTGCTCCCTTGCTGTATGGATTCTACCTGCTTCCCCAGGTGGCCTCAGCTGACTCTCACTGCTCCTCACTCCATTGCCTCCCACAGAGCCCCAGCCACACAAATACACTGCAGGAGATTGCTTTAGAAATGCTCTTTTAACAATAGATCACTTGCCACCAAAACTAAGAATTTTTTTTACCCTTCAGGATGAGAACATTTGGGACAGGTATCAAATTCAGTTATGACCTTCCCTGGAACACAGAGAGAATAGGGTGGAACATTTGCAGAGCATCTGAAAGTGGGAGGTACTGTTATTTTGAGGATCACTTATTTATGGCAAGCTCAATGTTCTGCTCTATACCTAGAATAAAGGTAAAGGACCTGGCCCTGAGCTCTTTGAAGCAAAAGGTTCATGAGATGAAAGTTCCAGTTTAAGGAAGGCTCAGGTTACTTTATAGTATAGAAGAGGAGGAAGAATTCCACAGAGCCCCAAACCCAGAGACAGACTTAGAGAAGGGGAAACAAATAGAGATAAAAGGATTTCTGAACTGATGGTGGTAACTTACATCAGGAGAGGCAGAGGAAAAAGGTAACAGGAGTGACATGGTGGTGAGCAAGTGAGAGGGCTTAAAGGGAGGCTGGGGAGGGAAGGAGAGAACTCAGGTGGCAAAGAGCTTGATGTGATGAAAAGCCCTGATGAGCCGTACTTTAAAGATAAAGTGGTGAGCCGGGTGGGTCCGATGGGGGATGGGATGGGCAAGGACTCACAGTTTGGAGAGAATGATTCCAGCAGCTGGAGAATAGGAAAGGAAAGTTGATGCCAAGGATGGCGATGCAGGCAGATTGCTGGGGGGGCGGTCTAGAGCTGGACACCTGCACCCGGGTGCGATAGAGCCCGTAGTACTGACTGTGAGCTTGTGCACCCGTGGCCTTGTGGGTACTGCTCTGATGAGAGGGTGCTGCATTTTTCTGCCTCTCCATGAGGTCTGTGACCAAAAGACATGGGTTGCTTTGCTCTGCTGCTGCTTCTCTCCAAAGCTCTTGCCTTTTTGGGCTGTGAGTGTGTGTATTTCATATTTTTGATCAATGAGAAACAAAGCTTCAGTTGATTGTGAGTGTGCCATTAACCCCTCCCTCTAGTTTACCACCAGTGAATCTCCTAAAAAAGAGCATGATTCTAGGACAGGAGGCCATCATCCGATCTTCCGGCCATAGCTGTGCGAGCCATCAGACTCCATGAAGAGGAGGGAGTGTGAGGGCCCGCAGGACTGCCAGCTGCTTTCTTTAAATGGCATTTCACGTCACCCTACCCACCTCAAAGGCTGCCACCTGGACACCTCCAAATCTCATCCATATCAGTGATAGTACAGCCCCCACCCTGAACCTGCTATCAGCCAAGGCCTGCCGGGCTCCGGAATTCAGCCCTCCTCCTCTGAGTCTCGTCAGCATTCTTGGCCACATCATCATTTCAGCAGTTCCTTTGTCTCATCTCCTAGGCAAGCACATAAAACATCTCCAGTCATTTGCACATTAGGGATAGAAGCCTTCTGCTCGGCAGGCTGAGCACCCCTCATGATGCCAGGCCTCAGGCGGCAGCCTGCCCTCTTTATCCTGCAGCAAAGGCAAGGAAAGGACAGGTGGCAGTCCTGCCTCAGGCCCAGCTCCTTCTTTGTCCTGCTGAATGGGAAGCAAAGGTAGGCTGAAGACAAACAGCACGAACAACCCTCTCTCTGTCTGTCTGAGCCATGTCATAACTATGCTGCTGGTCCCCAGGACAGCGTCTTTTCCCCCAGGCGTTTTTCATATCGACGGTAGGCTGGTGCCAATCCATCTTTTAAACAGAGGCTGACCTGTGCACTCAAACCTGGGACCACTGATTTTGAGAATGTGAGCTCTTCCCCAAAGGTGACACATATTCACAGTGATCTGGAAATCCTACCCCTAAGTGTTACTCAAGCCATAGCAACCCTGCTTTCTGTTTATTTTTATTTTTGGTTTTGTTTTTTGAGATGGAGTCTCGCTCTGTAGCCCAGGCCGGAGTGCAATGGCACGATCTCGGCTCACTGCAACCTCCGCCTCCCTGGTCCTGGTTCAAGCAATTCTCCTACCTCAGCCTCCCAGTAGCTGGGATTACAGGCATGAGCCACCTTGCCCGGCTAGTTTTTGTATTTTTTAATAGAGACAGGTTTCATTTGGCCAGTCTGGTCTTGATCGCCTGACCTCATGATCTGCCCAGCTCAGCCTCCCAAAGTGCTGGGATTATAGGCGTGAGCCTCTGCAGTTGGCCTGCAACCCTCTTTACTGTAGGACAAATTGATACATATTAGTTTGATGCATGGTCTGGCAATGGAACAGTCAGGAATCTCAGAAAATCCCTCCCCATGGATGTAGGGAAGCTATGGGCCTAGGAAGGCTGTGGGAGCAGGGGCAGACAGCCACTTCTCACTGTTGGGCAAAGTGTGTTCAACTTCAGTGCACACACACACACACGCACACACACACACACACACAGAAGCAACTGTGCAACTCCCTTGCCTTTCCCTCTAGGAAGTACAGATGTGTCATACACATAGGTTCATTCATTCACTGAACAAGATATTTGCTGATCACCTGCTTTGTGCCAGGCACTGTTCTAGACGCTAAGGATATAAATACAACAGATGGGTTCCCTCTCCCATGGCCTCACATGCTGGCAAGGGCAAATAGACAATAAGCAAAGACATAATTATCCATCAAGTGTGATGAGGGCTAGAACACTGGCCAGGGGAGAGGTGAGCCGAGGTCTGAGGGAGCTGAAGAGGTGAACCCCACCGACGTCTGCAGAAGAGCCGGCGGACGGCAGCATGGCCTTGGCCAGGCAGGAGCAGTGTGGAGAAAGAGTGAGGGGGGCCCGAGGGAGGGGAATGCAGCTGGCTGGTCACCGGCCCTCTGGGGCCAGAATCTGCAGCCTCTGCCAGGCCTTTGGGAGGACTCCGGCTTTGACCCAGAGGAGAAGGGGAGGTGATTGAAGAGCTTAAGTAAGACTGAGGCATCGTGGACCTCACCCCATAGCAACACCCACTGCTGCTGTGCCTGGAGAGCCGCTGCCCGGAGCGAGGGTCCAGGCAGTGTGGATGAGGAGGTGGTGGGAAGTGGCCAACGACGTCAGGGCTCACTCGTTGTGAAGATGGCGCAGAAGGATTTGCTCCTGCGGAGTGTGAGAGAGCCAGGAAGATGACTCCGAGGACTTTGCCTTGAGCCAAAAGCAATGGTTCTCATTTACTTGAGATGGGGGAAGGTGATGGGTGGGAATCAGGAGCTCTGTCAGAGCACGAACCCCGGTATGATGCAGCTCAGACTTTCCCAGACACCCCAGGGGTTGAGGGAGGCAGGATGAGCAGGGAGAGTGGGCAGAGGGCGCTCCTCCAGGCACAGCTCTGTGCCCACACCCACATCCTTGCCTTTGACTGTGCTGGCAGGACCACGCCACCCTCACTCTGAGAGGTCCCTGCCAGTTTTCATGCTGCATCTCCCCCTTCCCAGGAGCATTCACCCCTCCTAGAGACTCGATCTGTTCCTGGCCCACAGCCTCCTCCTCCCTAGAGCCCCAGGCATGCCAATGGGCTCCCGGGTCAGGAGGGCCCTCCCCACCTCTCTCTCCCTCTCTACCCCTCATGTGGTGCCTCCCCCAGACTTTCTTGCGGATGGCACCTGGCCCTCTCCCTCTGCAGCCAGAACATGCTTGTCAGGCTGCAGTTGGTCCCCATGACTGTTGGACATACCTGAGTTATTTCCCGCGTGCCTCTTTATTTCATGAAAATGAAGGCTCCGACCTTCCATGGCCATTAAGGCTTTTCCAGAATCTTCCATGGTGGCTGAGTGCACAGAGGATCTCTAGGGGATTTGTGACTTCAGGGCACATGCAGACACTCTTCCCTCAGATACAGCTGGAAATTCTCATTATAAATATGCTCTAAAGTTGCTGGTTCCCAACCCTAGTGTATTGGCAAGTATTGGACTGGCCACGTGAGGATTACCCCAGCCCCAGAGTCAGAGATTAGGTTTTCGTGGTGCCAGGGAGAGACCTGAAAATCAGGAGTTAGGAAATGCTAACACACCCCTACTATCATTTTTGTTGCTGCTGCTGTTGTTTTATTATTATTATTTTTATATATTTATTTTTTAGGACAGGGTCTCACTCTGTCACCCAGGATGAAGTGCAGTGGTGCAGTCATAGCTCACTGCGGCTTCGAACTCCTGGGCTCAAGTGATCCTCCCATCTCAGTCTCCCCAGTAGGTAGGACTACAGGCATGTGCCACCACACCTGGCTAATTCTTTGATTTTTTAGAGATGAGGTCTCACAGTGCTGCCCAAGTTGGTCTTGAACTCCTGGCCTCAAGCAGTCCTCTTGCCTTGACCTCCTAAAGTGCCAATCCTCCCAAAGGGGATTACAGGCAGGAGCTACCACTGTGCCCGGCCACCTCCACTGGTGTCGATCCTCGGGCAGGCTTGGGAAAACTGTTTCAGCTGTAAGAGGGGAGAGTGTTCTACCCCCAGAGAGGTTCTCTTACTTTCTTCTTTAAACAGATCACTATAGCCTCTAGCCTGCAGGGGTTCCAGGCAGTCCATCACACATACTGGGTTGTACAGAATTTATTTAAGAACAGAGATGGGGAAGATGGAGGGGGAAAAAACCCTGCAACCTTCTGCCTTCTAAAATTTAGAGCCTATTTTGGTGAGACAAGACTGTATGGTATAGAGCAGATACAAATAAATGTATATTAATATTCTGCAAACAGAGCGGGTATAGCTGGCAGGCAAAATAGAAGTGAGGAAAAGCTGGATTTGTGGAGGCCAAAGGAGCACTCGAGGCTGCAGCTTGGTAAGGAGTTCATGTTGCCATCCAAACTGTGACCCCTCTGCTTCTGTCCCTTGGTACGGAACCATTCTCTGAAGACATGAACCCAGGCTGTGGCTGTAGTGGGAGTGGCTTGCATGTCACTCACTGAAGCAGCAAAAGCAATCCACTGGACTCGTGGTGAGCTGGGAATCTCTCAAGGTAGTGAACTAGGAGGCAGGCGGGCCAGAGGGGGCCATAGGGAAATGAGATTGCTCTGTTCTTGCCTTTGCTCCCCTCAGGGCCGTGTCCTTTGCCATGGTGCACTTCCTGATCCTGAGCTGACCCTCACGTAGGCACCCACCCTGCATCCAGCAGTCATTAGTAGGTTCCCCCTCCCACTTTTTCATGAGAAAGGAGTTTTCCCAGAACCTCTGTAAGACTTCTGTGTTTGTAGTGGAGAGAGCCCTCAGGGCTGTAAGGAGTGAGGGCCTCCTCCGCAGGGATCCCACTGAAAGCCCATTCCACTCAAGACTGAGCTCCCGCCCACTCAGAGGACTTGCGCTTTGAGCTGCCCCAGTGGGTGTGACAGGTTTGCTATAATCTAGAGTTTCCCAAACTCACCTGCTGATCAGAATCCCGTAGTATGCTTGTTAAAAACACAGATATCGGGACTCCAAACTACAGCTAGTGAATCAGAAGCTCCAGAGGAAGGGCCCTTAAAAAAACAAAATCTAAGGACGGGATGAACTTGGGAAACTTCACCAAGCCATGAACTTTCTGTTACCCATGGGTGACTTCATTCCTGCCACTGCTAGATAGCTGCTTCTTCGGCTGAGCTCAGACTGGCATTCGTGGAGGAAAAAAAAGTTTTTTTCTGTTTAGCGAACAACAGCAACCACAATAATTCCCAACCTTAATCAACTATGTGCCAAGCACTCTATGGGGGGCTCTTTGGAGAAAGGAAGAACATGTCAGGCAATCCTGCCAATAGCCTAATGAAGCAAGGGCCACAGCAGTCTCCGTTTGTCAGATGGGGATGCAGAAGGCAGGGTAGTGAAATGTCTTGTCCAGAGGAACACGCAGCAGGTGTCGGGCAGAGCTAGGTTGCCGGCTTCTGACCACTGCCCTCATCTGTTCCCCAACAGGTTAGTCATCCGGGAACCTTGAATTAACTCCCTCCAGGGTGGCCCACCTCACAGCACCGCCGACACCCCTCCCCCAAGGACCGGGAAAAAGCAGAAATGGCAGCTCCTCTGAGAACCTGCAGTGGGCAGGTGTGAGAATGAGGAGCGATGGGGAGGACAGCGAGGGGCAGGGTGCTGACCTCCCTCCTGTTGGCTCTTAGGTACTGGAACTCCTTGAGCAACCTCGTGGCATCCTTGCTGAACTCTGTGCGCTCCATCGCCTCCCTGCTCCTTCTCCTCTTCCTCTTCATCATCATCTTCTCCCTCCTGGGGATGCAGCTCTTTGGAGGAAAGTTCAACTTTGATGAGATGCAGACCCGGAGGAGCACATTTGATAACTTCCCCCAGTCCCTCCTCACTGTGTTTCAGGTAGGGACTCTTCTCTGCTGGGATTCGGACTCGGGGTGGTTGAGTGGCGGGGTGGTGGGGGGCGTGTGGAAAGCTGCATCTTTTCACTGGGCAGCCACAGCCAGCCTAGATCAGCCCTGGAGGTCCCATGCCCAGGAGAGTCTTGAGATTTTTCTGTAGTTTCCCCTGTCCCCATCTGCCATGGAATTCCACTGGTGGGTGGACCATTAGGGGAAACGATGTGGTTTAAAAACATCTTCTTATCCATGGACTCCTTTACTCAAATTCTCCATGAAAGCCCAAAATATAAACAAAGAAAAACAGACTGCTCTTATTGGGGGAGGGGAGGGTGACGAAGCCCTGGCTTTCCTACCCACGATGCTTGACCCTAGGAAAAAATGTTACTGGACCACCAAATTTGTGATTTCATAGATATTGCGGCCTACGGCAAAATTAAAGTGGCACTTATTTAAGTTTAAAAGTAGATTGATTTAGAGGTAAAAATAAATCACATGTAGATGTTGTCACAGTCTTAAAGATGATGCCCCAATGATGAATGTTTGGGGAAAGCATGTGACAGTCTCAGCAAACACGCAACTGCAAAAGGGCCCTGATGCCTTACCCCCAGGAATGGCTGACGGTCAGCTCAAGCATGAGTGGGGAAAGTCAGAGATCTTTGTGCCAAAACTTGCAGTCACTCTTCAAATAATATTATGCCAATGGCCAGGCATTTTGTCTAAGGAGAGTTCAATAGCTCAGAGTCCCTGGGGAGGAGAATTGGGAGCCAGGAGGAGGGAAAGAAGTGAAAGGGAAATTTTGGACGATTTTGTTGAGTAGTGGGGCAGGGCAGGGTGGTTTTGGGTTTGCTGTTGGTCTAACGCTGTGTCCCTTATTGGTGGGAATGTGTCATTCAGATCCTGACCGGGGAGGACTGGAATTCGGTGATGTATGATGGGATCATGGCTTATGGCGGCCCCTCTTTTCCAGGGATGTTAGTCTGTATTTACTTCATCATCCTCTTCATCTGTGGAAACTGTATCCTTTGCTGCTGCCCCCCACCCCCGCGGCCCCCAGCCCCCAGCCTGCGGCGCAATGCCAAACGGGCACGCCCCCAGGTCTGGGCTCTCACCACCCAGCCTAGAACCCCATGGCGGCGGAGGTGGGTCTGGGTGGAAACCTGCAGCTGCGGCCTCGGGGAGGTTCACCCTCCCGAGCCCTTCGGGGCCGCAGCGGCGCCGCGCTCCAGGCGTGCTCCCGTGGTAATCTAGGCGAGCGGCGCCCCCTGGCGTTGCGGCGTGCGCAGCCACTCACACGGACTGCAATAGGGACGCGCCGGAGCGGGCCGGCTGCCCTGGGGCCACTGCGTCTGCTCAGAGGCGGGGCGCTCGGTGAGGGAGGATGCGCCGGTGTCCTTGAAGTGACCTTCAGCTCCCCTCGTGCTTTTTGGTCAGCACCCCTCCCTCTGATGCCGCTCTCCAGGACTTTAGTCACAGGCAGAGCTGCGCAGACTTCAAACAGCCCCAAAAGCTCCTTCCTTTTCCTGGCTGGGGCAGGTTTCCAGGGTCACAAACCGTGGGTGCTGCTTCTCTTCCCCAGCTCATGACCCCGAGAGAGTCACGTCCGGAGCCTGGGGTAACACAGGAACAGCTCTGGGCCAAGTCGCAGCTAAGGCAGTGCAGCAAAGGCAGTCATGGAAGCCTGCAGACAAGGTTTCCTCTTTTCCCAGCTGAGAGACCTCTTGCAGATTGAAGGTCCTCTACCTTAGTGCCTGTAAAACGCGGCAATGGAATCATAGTCCCTACTACGTAAAGGGTCTTTGGGAGTTTTAATGGGATCATGCATGCAAAGCCCCTGCCACGTCCAGAAGCCTCCTGGGGCAAGCCCCTCTTCCCCTGCCTGGGTTGTGGCTTCTCTGTGTGTGAAATGATATGAATGTCTGGGTGCCTGAGGCTGGGAGTCAGACTTCGCAAACTTAAAGCTCCATCCAGCTATGCTTTCTTTGATTCTGCAGTTCTCTGACCCTCAGTGTTTCTGTTGGTGCAGTAGGGTGGGGAGAAAGAGCAAAGAACTGCCTCCCTTGGGAACTCCCAAGCCTTGGCTAGCTCCAGCCGGACCCACCAAGGGTCTTCGTGTGTGCAGGCTCACATTAGAGTTGGCAGAGATACCAATCCACCCCCTCAGTGCCCAGTTATAATAAACCGCTCTTAAGAGCATTCTGCATCCTGCTAGAGACAATACTGTTTATAATGTCAATTACAGCCAGTCATCTCAGCGGGGAAACCAATCATGAAACCCAGCAATTAAAGTGCAAGGCAGGGCTGGCTGCCTCACTCCCGCCTGCTCCAGTGTGCAGGCTAGCCTGTTCTCAACTCTCTAGATTGCTCCAGGTAGCTGGGAGGGTGATGGGGAGGAAGGGGAGGGGAGGAACACTGCTGGGGTCTGACTCCCTCGAAGTGATTCACCCTCAAGCTCTCTCTGCCGAGGAGCTCTACCCTGCCCATCCTGTATCCCCCCACCCCCTGTGTCCACCAAAACCCCAAGCCAAGGGTCATTTTCTTTAAGAATGGACACAAACAGATATCCTACTGAATGTGTTCTTGGCCATTGCTGTGGACAACCTGGCTGATGCTGAGAGCCTCACATCTGCCCAAAAGGAGGAGGAAGAGGAGAAGGAGAGAAAGAAGCTGGCCAGGTAACCCTCTAAACTTGCCCAGGCCCCGGGCTCCAGGGCCCCCATTCTGGAATGTCATCCCACTGGTGGCAGAGAGAGGCTTGACTGCTAGCCTCTGTTGGCTGTCCCTCCTAGGAGGACTCTGGGTTTGGGGCTTCCTAAGTTGGACCTCTCTCCTAATCCTAAGCATTACTCTGGTAGGGACCATTGTGAATTATAATAGTCTCTGCAATGGTGTTATATTCTCCACCTGTCTAGGAGGTTGGGATTATCTTTTGAGAAGCTGTGATAGGTGGCAGGAGTGTAAAGTGGGGAGAGAGAAAGGCAACCACTCAGTTCAATGGCGAAATGCAGCCCCAGCTTACAGAGGAAGTCCTCCTCACTGTGTATAATTCAGCACCAGTGTTAGGAAGGCAACACGGGGCCCTGTGTTGTATCCTATCATTGTCTAGATGGGACAGTTGTAAGCCACACAGCTGCCAGGCCCTGAGCAGAGCTCCTCCAGGAGCCAATCCTAGATGAGATCCACCATCCTTCTCTGCTTTTGTGACCCAGGCATCTCTGGAGCTGCAAGAGGCCAACTGTGTGCCAGGCAGAGCAGGTGTGGCTCAGCCCTGTAGCGCTTGTGACTGAGCTGCACACGAGAGGTGCCCTGGAGAAAGGAAGATGGACACAGACCCAGGGGATCTGCCCCCGCTGGTCCCCACAGGCCACAGGGTGCTTCCCTCCCACACTGTTCCCTATCACTCCAGTAAACAACCATTTATTTTTTTCTGCTGCTGACTGGCCAGGACTGCCAGCCCAGAGAAGAAACAAGAGGTGGTGGAGAAGCCAGCAGTGGAGGAATCCAAGGAGGAGAAGATTGAGCTGAAATCCATCACAGCTGATGGGGAGTCTCCACCCACCACCAAGGTGAGGAGCTGTCTCTTTCCTGGAGCTGTGAGGCCGGTGCTGGGGAGGGAGGGCCACAGCCTTCCCAGGCCAGACCCCCATGGAGAAGAGGAGAGAAAGAAAGACACCCAGTGGAAAGGAAGCCAGTGGGGATGGACAGGAGAGCTGGAACGGGGAAGAGAAGGCGGATTGGCTGGATCCCAGCCGTCCCCTGATGTCCTGAAGGGGATGTGCAAAGTGACAAGAACATATTTTTTGAGCTAAGTCACTGACTAAAATGAAACTTCAAGGCTACTGCAAGCCTCTTAACTTGTGGAAAATATCTAACTGAATTCTTCCTCCTTCTCCCCTGTGACTGCCTAGATCAACATGGATGACCTCCAGCCCAATGAAAATGAGGATAAGAGCCCCTACCCCAACCCAGAAACTACAGGTACCAGTCCCACTGCCTAACCTGGGATTGGGAGGTTGGGGACAGAGATCTCAATTCTAAAGCCACATGGAAGTGGCCATGTATTAGGCACTATGGTTCCAGTGTCTCTCTACAAGCGTCTTACACTGCTAAGTGTCTTCTATCTCCATATTTAAGCACCGTCAGTCAGCATCTGGGAGACAGCTTTGTTTCTGGTTTCCTCATAATGAGATCACATTTGAGCAGTCCTTTTGTGTCCTTTCCAAGCAGGATTCTGTATACATTTAAATTTTTGTTACATTACAGATTGTAAAATCGATATTAATTTATAGAATGTATTAGTATGGCATATGTTGCAACATTATGCTCACTTAATATTAACAGTAAATCCCAAATCTGTCTTGCCCTTACTCAGGAGGCAGTGCCGAGTGCAGGGACAGCTGCCACCACAGATGTCCAACTTGTTGCTTTAGAAAATGATTTCAGGTCTCTGTAGAAGGAGATCTTACTGACTCCATCTTCTTGTGCTTCTATCTGATAGATAAATTGGCAGGCAGTTGGCTTCTCAGGGGCTTTAATGTCGGAGGTCAGAGGTCCTCCTTCCAGGCTTCACTTCCCAGCTCCCTGAAATCCCATACCCTGTCCAAGCCCGGGGCTTGTCTTCCTCTGACCTAAAATTGCAGATATGATCACCAGTTACCAGCTTGAAGTCAACATGCCATCAAGGGATTGTTGACTTTACTGACATTTCCTCGTTCCTGCAGAATAGGCTATATTTGTGCTGTTCACCAAGTTAGGTAGCTGAGAACCTTCTACATTTGTGAGCAAAGCTAGGTTTCCCTTTTGCTCTCCCTCCACTGCTTCTCTGCTAAGAACACTTACAGACATCTTCTGTTGTCCTTGGGAGCCAGACTCCCTGTGGTCACACCATCCTCATTCCCCTCCTTCTGCAAGGGAATAGGATGTGGTTTCCTGGAGCTTGGGTAGAAAGAACAGGGAGTTTCCATGTGCATGCATTAAGTCTTTGAAGTTCTTAAAAACCCTTCTAGGGCGAAACTTTTAGGGAATTTCAACAACGTACTAGAATCATTGAACAAATGCAATGGGAGGATCTTGTCTTGCTCCTGAAGCAACAAATACACTTTAAAATGACATTTTAGAGGTAAGTGGGGGAAATTGAACAAACTAAATGATTTAAAGTAGTTTTGTTAATCTTGTTGGTATAATATTTTGTAGTTCTGTTTTTAAACTGCTGAAGTATTTATGGCCAGAATCTAAAATGTTTACGAGTTGCTTTGCTTTTTAAATACTCCAAAAACAAAAAAAATGGGACGGAGAAGATAAATGGAACAAGATCAGCAAAATGTCCAAAGTTGTTGAAGCTGGGAATATATATATGAGCTTTACTATGTGAGACTCTACTCATGCCTAAATCTTTAAGGTTTAAAACAAAAGGCAATAATAAAACAAATTCCTTAGGGCCCTGAGAAGAGCCTCTCACGAGGCCAGCCTCCAGGATGGGCCTCCCTGCACACACAGCAGGGCAGATCTGATATGAGGGTCTTTTCACACAGGCACCCCGCTGCAGTCAGGCCTGTAGAGCAGATACACCTCTTGCATCTTCAACAAGAATCTGAAATTCTATTTTTCTAAATACTGTACTCATGGCTTTTCTCTTCTTTGTTGCTCTAATGAAATGAAAAAGAAGAATGTTGAGAAAAAAAAAGGGGGGCTAATGAGGCTATTGACACCACCTTGGCCATCCTAGCTGTAGCTACGGGCGGCTCTGAGGACTGGGGGGATGCTTATGCTTCCCAGCTGAAAAGCTCCTCCCAGCCTCTGATGAGGCCTCAAGATTCTTGAGTTTTGTGAGCAGATGGCCCACTCCCCATCATTTCTGTTGGTTGCATGCATCTCTACTTTTGTGTTGAGACCTAAGGCTTCCCTAACTGCCCCACCACATACACCAGCCATCACTCTGGCCTTTGAAGCCAGCCCCAAGCATGCCCATTTTTCTCCCGGTCCTCATCCAGGAGATCTAAAGGGCAGCATGCTTTTAAAGCCATTGGCTCCACACATTGTCCTACCCCCAAAGGCTAAGTCAGCCTGTGTTTCCCAGCTCTTCCTGCCTTCCCATTTCCTCCCTTCCCTGCCTCCAAAACCAGCTCTTGGATCCTTTAGTGCCAGGGGCAGCAGAAGTTCCCAGAGACTCCTCTGAGGAGCACGTGACCTGTTGTCTCCGTTCCGGTCAAACTCTGCTTCCTTCCTGCTTCTCTTTCTTCTGAACCATGAATGGCAAACAGCCTGATCTATCACTGTGCTCTTGACCTCTGCCCCTTCCAGGCCTCTGCCCCCTACTGTGCCCGGTTCATGCAGGTGCCCCTTAGGCACCTCCTGCTCTGCCTTCAGTCGCACTGCTAGAAGAAAGGGCCAGTGCACGGGAGCACACTGCCATGCTCTCCTGCCACCTCCCCATCTCTCTCTTGCCCTCTGTCCTAGGCTGTCCTGTCTTCCCCCTCCCTCTTAGGCTGTCCAGGTTGCACCCAGAGCCATGGGATCTGGCCAAGTGGGATCTGGACTTCAGAGTGCGCTCTGCTGGCTGCTGCTTCAGTTGCCCTCACATGACCATGAACTCTCAGAGGAGGGGCCTGTTTCTAATTCAACAGGGGGCCGTTGAGGCCAGCCATGGCCCTAGAATCCTTCCCTCTCTGTTTCATCTGAAAAGCTCGCCAGCTGGTTTCAGCCTCCAAGATTGGCGTACCCTAATTATAGAGAAAAATCCCAACTCACTGGAAAGAAAAGCATTGTGCCCAGATGAGTGGAAGCTAATTCTACTTTTGTTTAATTTATTAAGGAATTAAAGTGAACAGGTAGATGTTAAAAAGAAATGCGTGCCACCAGACACTGAGCAGTCAGCACCACCTGTGCTGGGGGAGGCTTTCACTGTTGCAAGGGTTCAGGGACAAGGAGAGCCGTGAGCTGGTGGAATCTGGGGGCTTCATACAGAAGGGTGGTCTTGACTGAGCTTTGAATCGGGGAGTTGGAGAGGCTGAAGGAGTTTTTGCAGGATTATACAATCGTCAGAGATGCTGAGATTTGGAAGAAACCTTGGAGATGTTAATGAACTACTCATGAAGCACTTACTGTATGCCAGGCACTGTGCTAAGTACAGGGACATGGGGGTTCTTGTGCTGGATGGACAGGGAAGACCCCCGCCCCCCTGGAGCTGACATATCAGTGGGGAGACAGGCAGCAGGCAAACCAACCAAAAAGGTGACATCACATGATGTGAAGATAGTAAAATCAAGGATTGTGTTAGGGGTGACTTGGGGACCAGGCTGCTTCGACTGTGTGGTCAGCAAAGGCTTCTCTGAGGACACAGCATTTGACTGGAGCCTGAATGATTTAAAGGAACTAGACGTGGAATCAGAGCGAAGAGCTCTCTAGGTGGAGGGCCTGAATGCAGAGCCTCTTACAGGGGGATGCACTTGGCTGTGGGGACTCCAAAGAGGGCCAGTGTGCCTGAAGCAGAGAGAACCAAGGGATAGTGCCCTGAGGCAGGAGGCCGGGGCAGGACAGGAGGGCAGGGCAGGAGGCACGGGGCCACATGGGAGACTGGGTCCGATCCAGTGCCCTGGAGGGCTGCCAGAACGTCTGAGCAGAGGAGGCCCTGACCCTATGTCCGACTCACCCTTTCAGAGATTCCCTCTGGGCGCTCTGTGGATAAAGGGTGGTGGTGGTCGAGAGCAGAACTGGGGCAGGGAGGATACTTGTCCAGTATCCAGGCAGAGAGTATGGCAGTTTGGGTAGGGAACAGTGCTGGAGATGCAGAAAGGGGTCAGGCTTGGGGTACCTTTTGCAAACCAACAGGACTTATTCATCGCTTAGATGTTGGAGAGAAAAAGAGGAATGTAGGGTGACTCTGAGGTTTTCTAATTGAGCCAGTAAAGAGAAGATCCCCAATGCAGAAACTATATCCACCACCTGTATTCCTGGTGCCTCAAGGCCCTGCTCTGGGTATCTGGCCCTTACCAACTGTGCACTCCCTTCAGCTGGTAGCAGCCTCTTGTGCTCTGCTAGAAACTAAGCTCCTTGAGGACAAGAGCCACGGCTTTGTGTTCTCAGCCTTGGACTCAACACTCTGTAAGCACTAGATCTTACAAATGTCTTTACTTTATTTGGCTAAGAGCAAAATCACAGAGGCGAGGATGAGCATCAAATGGAGAGGAGCAAGGCTTCCCGAGGACCAAGGCTGGGGCTTTGAGTGCTACCCTGGTTTTACTTTTGAATCCTCTGACCTGCCTTCTCTAATGCAGCAGCAACTCCAGAGTGCAGCAGAGCCTCACTTCCCTTGCTTTTTCCAAACCTCCAAGAACAAAACTGAAGAAAGAAAGACCCCTGATGTAGTCTACTGGCATTTGGGAGTAGAGTCTAGGTGGTTCATTTGCCAACCCCAAAAGGAGCCTTGCCTGACTTTTCCTGATCTGTCAACCTCCTACCTTTTCCATAATACCTGCTAAGCATCACATGGTGTCAAAGTTGTGTCCCTTTTCACATCTGAGTTTGTCCTTCAGAAACCGTTTCCTCTCAAGCACTGTGCCTGCAGTTCCGCTGCTGTGCGTCTGAGTGGACCAGCTAACTTGCTTCTCCCCAGGAATGGAGCCCAGCACAGAGCTTCATAAACAGGAAGGGAGCTCATGCAGATGGAAGAGCCTGCACCATTTTCTATTAGGAACTTCGAATGGCACAAAGCTATAGTAAATATGGGTTTCTATCAACACAAAAGATTCAAATAAGCATAAAATTACCTATTACCAAATTACCATGAAGAAGAAAGTGTTGGGTCATTTTGAGCAAAACTGAAAAGCATACAAACACCTAGGCAGGAATTTAAGATCCTTCTCAATTAAATCTCACTTGTAAATATCATGATTTAGGCCAATTCCGGTTTTACTCACTCTACTTCAAGTAGAAGGCTTTCCTTTTACATACCAAGGGTTGGGTGTCACAAGAGCTCCAACTCTTGGCCTGTAGTCAGCTTTCATCTTGGGCCTCTCTTCTGCTGAAAAAAAATATTAATTGTCATGCTGGTCAGCTCTAATTACCCCAGAGAAAGGATCTGATTGATGCCTGTGTGCTGCTGGTCCTCCAAAAAAGCCTTGGGTCCCTAAATGCTTGAATGTGTTTTGTCTGATAAAGAATTGCTTTCTGTGCCAGGCATTTTTTTCTTTGCAGTACCTGGCTTCATTTGAACCAGAAGAGGGAGAACATGGAGAGGCATGACTGCATCCGTGAGATGAGCATCCCATAACTGTCTTTTTCCAGCCAGACTAGTATTCCCTTCACCTTGGTCTTACGCAAAGTCCCCTTCCTTCTAAAGGGTGTGGAAGTTCAGTCATCCTCAAGAAATAAAGGCATCCAGTGCCAGGCATGGCTTTTCCTTCCAGGGTTTTCAGTACATAGAGAGAAAGGACAGACATTTAAAATCAGTCATGAAGGCACTGGAGGCAGAAGGTACTGCTGGTATTCACAGGAAGTTCATTCCCTGGAGCGCAAGTACTCAGGAAAGCTGGGTGAAGGATGCTCTCTGGCACTGGGGGTCTTCGTGTGCTCTGCAGAGAGGGAGATGAAGAGCAGCTCAAACAGGGAGAGAGCATGAGGAAGGGCAGGGCACACAGTGAGCGTGTCAGCTCGCGAGGGCTGCCATAACCAGTGACCACATGCTGGGTAGCTTAAACAGCAGAAATACATCCTTTCACAGCTCTAGAGACTGGAAGTCCTAAATCAAGGGGTCCACAGGGCTAAGCGCCTTCTGAAAGGCTCCTGGGAAGAATGCTCACTTGCCTCTCCTAACTTCTGTGGTTGCCGGCAGTTCTTGGCTTGTAGATACATCCCTCCGATCTCTGCCTCTGTCTTCACATGGCCCTCTTCCCTAAGTGTGTTTTTGTGTTTCTGTGTCTCTCCTTATAAGGATAACAGTCATTTCTTTTTATTTTATTTATTTATTTTTTTGAGACAGAGTCTCCCCGTCATCCAGGCTGGAGTGCAGTGGTGAGATCTTGGCTCACTGCAACCTGGGCTCAAGTGATTCTCCTTCCTCAGCCTCCCGAGTAGCTGGGATTATAGGCACGCATCACCACACATGGCTAGTCATTAGATTTAGGGCCCATCCTAGCCTAGATTAAACTTCATCATCACCAATTCCATCTGCAAAGGCCCCATTCCCAAATAAGGTCACATTGCGAAGTTCTAGGTAGACATGAGTTTGTGCGGGAAACCGTTCAACCTGCTGTAGTGAAGTGTTCACAATACAGGTTGATGGGAGCGGACAGTTTGTTAGGGAATAATAGGTGGTAAGGATCTGACTGAGAAAAACGTTGAGCACTAATTTACAGGCTTCAAGTCTCTCCCCTGCGTAGAGGTTGTAATAAAAGCAACAAACACTTACTTAACATAGCAGCTGCTAAGTGCCAGGCACTGTTCTGAAGTATAGATGTACCATTATTATTCCACCTTACGTGGAGATACTGGGGCACAGAGAGACTCAATAAAATGCACACAGCTAGAAAGAAACAGCCAGGATTGTGATCCAGGAGACAGGCTGGACAGACTGCTCTTCACTCCCATGTTGTTACTCTCCCTTCTGAGCATCTTAAACACATTTACCTAGCACAGGGTGTTCAGTGCTTGCTCCCATGGGCATTGTGCTTGCAAGCGCAGGAATAAGCTGTTTGACTTTGGGCGGTCCACATTAAATGTGGCCACTGGCCGGGAGCACAACGGCACGTCTTTAATTGGTGTCAGTGTCTAAACCTTTGCACGAAGGGCCTGTTGTGGTCAGTAGTATTGTCCTGTTATCTCAACAGCACTTTTTTTTTTTTTTTTTTTTTTTTTTTTTTTTTTTTTTTTTTTTTTTTTTTTTTTTTTTTTTTTTTTTTTAGTTTCAGAAATTGGGAAAGTGTTGGTTTTTCAATTCCTGGAACTTCCAAGGGTGGGGTTATTTGCAAGGGATTCCACAAGCCAACTAAGCCACACCTTTTCCCCCACCTGCCGCCTAGATAGATGAGTAATCGCTGGCAGTACCCTATCCTACCTGGTCACCTTTTCTCATACCTTACAACTAGGGTGACAACCACCCCAGTTTGCCCAAGACTAGGGGGTTTCCTGGGATGTGGGGATTTTGGTTTTAAAACCAGGACAAGTTGGTGACCCTACTTACAATCCCCCTTGTTGTGTACTGCCAGATAAGTCCTTTCCAACAGAGATGAGTTGCAGCAGCACCCACAGGGAGACAGCAGAATATCTGCCTTGGTTGGTACCCTACATTTTCAGAGCCACAATGATGTCTGCCAGTAGGAAGGTCTCTGAAAGTGGTAAAATAAGTGGGAGTGCTGGAGTTATTTAGAATGGTGCTGTTCTTCTTACAGGAGAAGATGATGAGGAAGAGCCAGAGATGCCTGTCGGCCCTCGCCCACGACCACTCTCTGAGCTTCACCTTAAGGAAAAGGCGGTGCCCATGCCAGAAGCCAGCGCATTTTTCATCTTCAGCTCTAACAACAGGTGTGCGGCAATGGTGGGGAAGGTGGGGTCCTGCTCTCTCTAGTACCAGCCCGACAGTTTCCTGTATTTTACCTGAACCGCTGAATGGAGCCTGAGACTCTCCCAGCTCCCTGCAAATTATATAAATAGACACCGATTTAGGGAAGAGTCCTGGATTTTGAATCAGAAGACCTGTGTTCATTTTTCTCTCCACTTTTTGAAATGTTTAAACTCTACTTCTATTCCTTGAGTGATTATGTGATGTTAAACAGTATCAAGAACCTCCTCCTATCCATTAGATTGACCTTAGAATATTTTAACTCACTCATCTCCTTACTTACCTGGAATTGTCATTAGTATTTTAGTCCAACTTTTATTCTTAACCCAACAAGTTAGTGAGTCTTATTATTATATGGATTGTGTGTTTGGATTTATGTACACCTTACCATTTTATTTGTTCACCATTTTTTTACTCATTTCAGTCCATCTTTTTGGAAACATTTTCTTTCTTCCTAAAGTACATTCTTTAGAAGCTCCTAGAACTCCACAATGGCAAATTCACTTGGCCTCTCCTTATCTATAGCTGTTGTCACTTCTTGCTCGTGAAAGATAGTTTGACTGCGTACCTCATTTTAGACAGACAGGTTTGTCTTGCAGCACAAGAAAGGTGTTATTCTACTGCAAAGTCAGCTGTCATTCCAACTGTGATTCCTTTGTGAGTAACCTAACCTCTATTTGTAGCTGCTTTTAACATATTCTGTTGCCTTTGCGGTTGTACAGATTTACTACCATTTGTCAAGATGTGGATTTTTTTCCGTTTGTCTTGCTTAAAATAGATTGTGCTTCCTAAGCCTATGGATTTAGATTTTTATTCAGTTGTTGAAAATATGCAGCAATAATTTTTAAATATTGCTTCTCTTTAATTCTGTATTTTTTCCTTCTGACACTCCAATTGGACATCCGTTAGACCTTTTCATTCTGTCCTCCCTATTTCTTAGAGGGTCTTACATATCTTTCATCTCCTTGTCTTTCTGTATCCTAGGAAATTTCTTCAGCTATATCTTCCAGTTTCTTAAATCTATTTTCGACGTAATCTATATTACTGTCTAAACCAACTTTTTTATCTTGACCATTGGATGTTTTTATTTTGGTCAGTTCCAATTGTTGCTTCATTTTCCCAATCCATCACTCTAAATCTAATGGTTTCTATCGATTTTTCATCTTTGTGATTTAGTCTTTTATTTCATTAAATATTTCAAATATGGTTGTTTGATAGTCTATAGGTAATATTTCCAATACCCCCAGGCTTTGGGGTCTAAATCACTTATCTGGTGTTTCTTCTGATTTCTCATCTTAGTGGTTTGTCCTTTCGTGTGTCTGGTGTCTGATGGATCTTTGATTGTGACCCCAACACTTCCTCTTAATTTGTGAGAGTCCTGAGGACCTAAAGTAGGACTGGGGAGACTTTCAGATGCCCCTAAGAGGTGTTGGCTCAGCCTAAGAGTCCCAGGCTTCCTTGCCCCGCCTCAAGATTGGCTTAACCTGCAGTTTCTTGACACCACTGTTATTGGCTTCCATCCTCTGGCAGCTCTGCCTTCCTGGCTCTCCATACATAGCCTCAGCTCCCTGGGGGTTTGTGGTGGTGGTGGGGGGGGGTTGTTGGTTTGAACTAGATGATTCTTGCAGACATCTCCAAACTCTCATAAGCCAGAATTGTCTCAGAGAGTTTGACCCTTCGAGGGTTTAGTGCTTCTGCAGCAGGAGGGCTTCTTAGAGCATTTAGTCAACCATAATGCCGGCAGCAGAAGTCTGAAGACCTGTGTTGAAGCCCTGACTCCCCCACACTAAGGCTGTGTTTCTGGGCAAGCCTCTCCTACTTGGGTTTCGGTGTTCTTATCTATGAAATGAAGATCATGACACTCATACCTTCCTCCCTACACTGTTGTCAAGATGAGATGGTTACAAGACACTTTGGCTTTTAGGAATCTAGAATTTTTGGTACTGTCACTGGGTGCCTAGAAGTTCAGTTGAATAATCGTGCCGGGGCACGGAAGTGAATTACACACAGGAACAGATACCCACAGAGAGTCGGCTTGGCTGGCCTCTTAGCATACCCAGCTCCAGGTAGTCCTGTAGTTCCCTATGCGAAGCACAGAGTGGATCACATAAAGTGACTTGTTTTCAATGATAGCGAAAATAAGTCCCCAAACAAAAGCCAGTTGTTAATCTCAGAGCATGATTTGGAAATTCAGAGAGTCCCCAAGGTCTCCGATGTAACCTTCCAAAATGTCAAAGGTGATATGTGCGCCATGGGGGTGAGGGGTTGTCATTGCTGCTGGCATAAGCAGCAGTAAGACTTCAGAATGAAGAGGTCACTTTAAGCCAACAAGCGCCTGTTGCCAGCTGCTGGAAAGAGCTGAGGAAAGGGGCTTCCAAGAGCTGACTGCTGCTCCCCTTGTCTGCCTTGACTTGTCTCTCCTCCTGTCCCCCCTCCCATACAGGTTTCGCCTCCAGTGCCACCGCATTGTCAATGACACGATCTTCACCAACCTGATCCTCTTCTTCATTCTGCTCAGCAGCATTTCCCTGGCTGCTGAGGACCCGGTCCAGCACACCTCCTTCAGGAACCATGTATGCATTGCCTGTGTCCTCTGCACTCCTTACCCCTGGGGCTGTGCCGGGCCCACAGCTTCTGTTGCTGACATCATTGTTCAATCAGGAGCCCAGTTCTAGATGTCAGAATCAGATCCACAACTAACATTTCATTAAGAGAGTAGGGCTTTGATAGAAAACCAACTTAGGATCACAAGCAAGTGAGAGCGCATGTACCCAAATGTTTGGGCTCGTTTGATAACTGGCAAAGGTCGGGACTTTCATTGCCTGTGGATGTTCCCCAGGAAGCTCTGGTTCCCTGCAAACTTGGGGAAATGTGGCTGCCAACTACAGGCCCCGCCCTGCTCCCAGAGTACTCTGACCAGAAGGGGAGCATCGGCAAACAGGTGCCACTGATAAGCCTGACCTTACCTAAAAGAGAGTCTTGGTGCCTTCTGTAGAGTGGAACCAAATGTGAGGACCCACCCAAGGCTCTGGTGAACAACATTAAAGGCCAGTTTAAGAATTGCCATATCTCAAAACTTTGTCAAGTCCCAACCAAGTGAGCATGAAGAGAGCCTGCTGGTCTAAAGCCACACCCATGCCAAACCACTCTGTGGCCCTGGGCCTGCTTGGTCCAGGGCTGTCTTACTGAGGTTAGCAGATGTTGGCCCCACCCCTGATCCACCACCTGAGACATAATAAAGTATGCAATCCTGGAGCCGGTCCTCAGCCTGTGCAGACCTCACCTGAGGGATGCACCTCCCTTACCCCAGAGGACATAACCCAGGAATAGATTTCCACCAACACAGGAAGCTGGCCAGCTCAGTCCCACCAACGTGAGTAAAGCATTTTGAATCTCCCTGCAAAAAGACAAACCCCATTCTCTGTCCTTTTGACAAGCATCTCAGTGGTCCGATTTGGGTTTGTAAGTAAATTGGATTAATGGGAAAAGCATCCAACCAGATGCTGCTCAGATCCAGTACCAGCTGAGGCCTGCCCTGGAAGCTCACCTCACTTGTCTGGGGGCTTCAGGGGAAGCCGCTGGGCTGCCCGAGGCTAGCCCCGCCTCAGGATCGCTGTGTGCGTGCCACTCACCCCCCATTTCCATCTGTGTCCCTGCACAAAGGCTCAAGCGCCATGCATCTCATTTTGAAGTGTGGCCCCTTTTCTGGTGAACATCCACCGACCTCTCCTCCCATCCTGCTTTTCTCCCTTCCTTATCCCATCCCCACCCTGTTCCTTTTTGTTTTGCAGATTCTGTTTTATTTTGATATTGTTTTTACCACCATTTTCACCATTGAAATTGCTCTGAAGGTAAAGCCCCCATCCCCCTCTGCTCCTCCTGAGCCCCTTGCGCCAGCACCAGCTCTCTGCCGCTGTCTGTCCTAACACACATGCTCCTTCCTGTTGGTGTTGGGTTCACTCTCAGAGCCACTAATCCAATTATGCTTATTTTTCAGATCCTAGGCAATGCAGACTATGTCTTCACTAGTATCTTTACATTAGAAATTATCCTTAAGGTAATGCAACCTGGGCAATGCATCCTCTGTCTCTTTCTTTGTCTATCTCTGCTCTGTCTGGCTGGCTCTTTTCTCTTTACTGTTTCTTTCACTCTTTCTTTTTTAACTCCCAAGCCTGAAATTAGAAAAATGAGTGCCCCTCGCTTTGTGTGATGCACTTTGCCCAGACTCAGAAGCCAGGAGCAGCCCACTCCACTGCAGTCCCTCCCTCCAGCCACCCCTAAGCAGTCTGTGGCTTGGAAGGGACACATGTTGGCTGTGCCAACATTGAGGCTGCCATTTCATTGGTTTGGGCTGCAGCCATCAGCAGTGCCCGACACACATGCCCACACACACCAGCTCTGGTTAATTGATACCTGAGCCCTTGTAGGACTCTCCTTCCCTCCTCCTGCATAGTCTCTGAAAGTGGGAAACCCCCTGGGTGTGGAAGAATCACTTTGGCTGCCCTCTTTGGATGCCCATTTGTCCTTAGCACCTTCCTCAGTATCTGCAGCAGACATTGAGTCTAAGCTGGGGTTGGGGCCAAGTAACAGCGATCACAGGCCTAGTGTGAGATGTGGAGTTGGTCTCCCAGCTGAGGGCCTCCCACAGACAACTATAGACTACTGCCAACCCCTCAGTCACCTGCTGCAAAGCTTTGTCACAGTGTCCCTTGCCCTGGGCATGGGGGAGGGAGAATTGTGCTGGAGAGCTGAGTTCAGCAGGGTGAGAGCAGGTGCTAAATGAACTTGAGCATGCAGGCCCCAGCCCTGGGCTGCTGCTGACCCAGCTCAGTTCTGCTGCGGGAACTGCTACAACATTGCTGCCCTCAGAACAGGCAACGCCCACCTCTGATAAACACTGGGAGGAGAGAGAGAGTATTTCTCCATTTTTCTGGTGTGTTTCTGAGTCTGGAAACCATTGCATGGCCAAGCTAGTTCATATGAGTCAGGGTGTGAGTTCCATGACCTCAGGGAACATGTGCTCCTCTCTGAGCAAGGGAGAAGATTCTATCCTTCCCCCAAACAGAAGGACTAAGGCTCTGAAGTCTATGCTTCAGCTTTAGCTTCTTCCTGGGAGACTGGCCTGGGACTCCCCCTCCCAAGGAGTCCAGGCTCCCTTGTCATCCTATCGCTGTGGCCGATGCAAGCTGATGTCACACCTGACTGATGCCACTGCCAGCTGCAGGCCTTTCCTTCCCTGATGAGACTCCCTCATCATGGCCAGCCTGTTGATGGACATGACAGTTCAGTCACTTCCAGAGATGAATGGGTTTTTGTGTGCCTTCCCCTGTATCCTTGTCCCCAGGGCACTCAAGTGCCCCTCGCTTCCATCCTTGGTTCCTGCTAACCAAGTATGTGGCTCAGATTTTTCTTTTCTACTCATGGAGAGTAGATCTGGCCAGGCGCCGGTTCCTGGAGGTGGGGAGAGGTAACCAAAAGCTGCGTGGCTGCATTAAGATGCACTGCGGCGAAACCTCTCTTCCGTGGTGAGCTGCTTTGATTGCCCGACTTCAGATGCAGGGGGGCACACAGACACCAGAGTTCTTTCCCAGGACAAGAGAAGCTCTGAGGCCCTGCTCTCAGTGCTCTTCTGCAGAGCTGCCCTTGTGGATTTCAATGGTGCTCTTTCTCCTTCGGGATTGCCATACAAGCCTAAGTGAAAGGTCTCTGCAAGCATTGTCATGGCAAGGTCCCTCCCTCCCCTCCCACCCCTCCCTTTCCTACTCTCTTCTACACTCAGTGTGCTTCTGAATAGAAACCCCGATGCCGGGACACTTTCCTATACCTCCTTCCCACTGGGTCCCTCTTCCTGGCCTGAAGGCCCAGTGTCACGTCGTGGCACAGATGACCGTGGCTGTCCAAGGGGGACATACAGCACAAGGAAGAGTAGAAGGGCCTGGAGATGTTTGGCCTTAAAAAGGAAAGGCGTGTAAGCCCACGACAGTTGGCCTGAGTTATGCAAGGGACTGTCACATCGAAGAGGAAGAAGGCAAATCTGGACCAGTGCGTGGAAATCGCAAAAGATAAGACAGGTCTCAAAACTAGAAGAGCTACCTGGACAGGTGGGGATGGCCCATGATTGAGCAGAGAGCTAGCGAGCCACACCCCATTCCTTTCCTTCCTCACGAGGGAAGCATCTCAGCAAGGGCCCTTTCCCAAGTAATGTAGAATTGGAAAGCAGGACCTAGGTGGCTGGCAATCAGAAAAAAAAGGATCAAAGGGGGACAATTAGCACTGGGTACCTGAGCCCGGATTTTTCCGATGCCCTAAATGCCACAGATGGCTTCCAAGTAAAGGCTCCATTTTCCCCATGTCCATTTGCCCTTTCTTCTATAGCCACTCTTCCTCAGCCCTGCCTGGGTGCAAGTTCCCACCGCCCCCATCTGCACACACATGCACTTGCTCAAGTGTTGGTCTCATTCAAGGGTCCCCAGACAAACAAGAGCCCAAAGCCAGAGGACAGAGTTGGCACTCTAAGTGTCGTTAGTCCACCCATCTGAGGACCATTTTCCCCCAAGCACAGAGGATTCTGTTAGAGCTCAGTAGTAGCCTCAGAAGATCCATTCCAGAAGCAAGAAGGGATCAGACCCAGAGCCTTCCTAACACTAAAATCGAGGTGACTGGGCAAGTACTGGGCCTTCTGCAGGCACAGAGGGCTCTTCAGTGAGCTATGGGAGCCTCCTGAGTCCAGTCCCTGGCCGTCTCAGGTCTTCACTGAGAGGCAGGGAGGCAAGCCTTCCAGATGGTGGGTCTTCTGGAACAATACTCCCTTGCATCTTTTATATAATCTACCCACTTCTAAAAACCATTGCATAGCACAGGTGCCTGAGTCCTGTGGGACCCCCTGCTGCAAGAGATAAATGGAAAGAATTAGGTTGCAAGAGCTATTTTTGCCCATTTCCCCCTGTGTTTGCTTTTGAATGGCTCTGCGGACACTCTGCCCTGGGCATGCTCTGATTCCAAAGAGATTAACTGGACCCCAGATGACCAGGGAGCCTCGCTCCACCTCTGCACTGTCAGCTCCTCATTTTCCCTTTTGGCCGATGCTCCCTGTCCTCTGCCTGTCATAGCCCCTATCCTGGATAACCATTGGCCCTTGTGCACGCTGGCGAAATGGGAAAGGCTGTAAAGGCGATCTGTTGAGCACCTTGCTGTGCACAGCTTTACACCTGTCTCAGGGGGAGGTAATAATGGCCACGTCCTCTAACAGTCCTCGTCATCTTGTGCGTTCTCTTTTAAAAAGTTTCCAAAGGGCTTTCACAAAGGCAGGGGATAGTATCCTCGCTTTATGATGAGAGAACAAAACTCCTCATCCAGGAAGCATCCAGAATTCAAATCCAGGCTGTAGTGACAGCTCACCCTTTTACGGAGCTCATTGTGTGCAGGATGGAGCCCTAAGTATTTTACATATAGGTTCTCGCTTGATGCGTACAATCCTGTAGGGTAGATCTTACCCTCATTTTTCCAATGAGGAAACAGAGGCACAAGGGGAATTGAGTTTCTTGCTCCAGGCCACAGAAATAAAATACCATAGGGCTGGGATTCCAGCCCACGCAGCCTGGCCTAAGAGCCTGTGACCTTAGACACTGAGCCATATAGCCCCTCTGACCACACAGCTTTTGCCCTCAAAGAACCCCAGATGCAGTCTAGAAGCGAAACAGAAGTGAGTTCAGGATATGTGGCATCAATCATAAGCACCTCTGAGGCCAGAAAGGGGAGGTATGCTAATTGCCAGAGTCACCAGTGGAACTTCTCACCAGGCACCAGGGTGACCAGTCTCAGGCCTAGTTTGCCTAAGACTGAGGGGTTTCCTGGGATGCAGGATTTTCAATGATAAAGCAAACCTGGGCAAACCGGGACTGCTGGGCATGCCCGCCCCCAACTCCCTGCAGATGCCTGGTGCTCTCAGCTGGCCTAAGGACTCAAGCATTTGGAGAGGCAGTAGGGAAGTGTGCCCCTAGCCCGAGAGCATCAGCAAAGGGCCCTGCAGGGCCAAAGCCCTGGACTTGGGATGTGGAACAGTGGGAAATTAGAGTGACGTGGTGGGGCCTACTTGAAAGGGCTTTGAATGTAGGACTAAAGAGTCTAGCATGGCCTGGCAGGTGTAGGGAGCCACCCGGAAGTCCTGGGCCAGAGATTCTTAGGTGGTTGTGTGCATGGTTGCAGAACTCTTGGCACCATATCGCCGTCTTTGTCCTTCCTGTTCCCCATGGATAGTGCTTGGGACTTGCCCAAGGGATGCTGTGGGAGGAAGGGGTGGTGTGAGGGGTCTCTGGGCTATGGCTAGGGCCACTCATGCTCGTGTTTCTCTGTCCCTCCCTGCAGATGACTGCTTATGGAGCTTTCTTGCACAAGGGCTCTTTCTGCCGGAACTACTTCAACATCCTAGACCTGCTGGTGGTCAGCGTGTCCCTCATCTCCTTTGGCATCCAGTGAGTGGGACCCCCTCAGCCCACAATGGACCATGCAGCTAGCAAGGGGTGCCAGAGAGGACAAGCAAACCCTGAAGGACCGGCCTGCAGGGCCACGGCAGTGTGATGAGAGCGGGCTGGGGCCTCCAAAGCTGTATGTGGCGGCTTTGAGTTCTTAGATTCGTGTCCTCAGGGGTCTGACAGTTGGGACATGTTGATCAGGCGAGAATATGTTTAAATACCTGGGTTTTGCCATGACAGGCAGGGCCAGGCCCCGCTATTAAGAAATGGCTGTCTCCAGGACCTTCCTGCCTCCTCCACCACGGCCCCAGTGCCCTAGGCTGACCTTCAGCAACCCACTGCCATGACCTCCCCTGACCTGGACCCTCCTCCCCCCTTTCTCTCCCTTCTCTCTCCAGCCAAAGCACCTTATGTGTGAGTGTATGTGTGAATGTATGTGTATATGTCTGTGCATGTGTGGGGTGTTTGTGTGCATGAGTGTGTATGTGTGGGGTGTGCATGTGTGTGATATATGTGTGTTTGTGGGTGTGTGTGTATGTGTATGTTGACCAGCCGACCATGTGTATGTGTCTGTGTGCATATGTGTCTATATAGGTATGTATGTGTGTATATGTGTACGTATGAGTGTGGGAATGTATGTGTGCATGTGTGTATGTGTATGTGTGTGACTGTATATTTGTGTAGTGTGTGTGTGTGAGTGTACATGTGTATGTATGCGTGTGCACGTGAGTGTGTGTGTGTGTTTTTCATCTCGCTCATCTGGGGTACAGCCTGGATACGAGTTCTAAGAGCTCTCCAGGTGATTCCCCTGTACAGCCAAGGTTGCAGATCTTGTTCAGGTGTGAAGGATCTGATTACTAGTTCCTACCAAATTCTAACAACTGACAGTGTGAATCCTGCATCTTCACTTTCAAAACACTTCCACATACACATTCTTCTACGGTCCTCACACACACAAAGCTATGAGGGAGACAGGGAAAGTGTTATCATCATGGTATAGATGGGAAATTTGGGGCTCAGGACATCATGACACTTGCTCAAGGTCACACCTACGATAGAGAAAGGCATAAGTCTCAGGGCTCCTGGATCTCTCCTCCAAGGGTGTTTTCATGATTGAATGAGATCAGGCAGGGACAGGGGCCTTGGGAATGACCCTTTACTGTGATCATCGATTATTACCCCCTATTTTCTGCCTGGTAACCTGCAAGTCTAGATTCAAATCCCAGCACGACCACTCAATCACTATTTAACCTTGAACCAGAAAGTCTTCCTCTTTAGCCGGTGTTTTTCCCATCTGACCTTTAAATCCCTTCCACTGGGATTCAATGCAAACTGACTCCCTCCCAGAGAGACTGTAGGAGAGGCACAGTGATAGATAGGAGCGGCCTTTGCATCTCTTGGAATAAAAGGCCCATGCACCAGAGAAATTGGATCTTTCCACCAGCCCCTTCTTGAGCACATCATCCTGACCATACAAGGCATGTAATCACCACTTACTGGCCTGACATTCATTGTTTAAGTCCCAAAGCAAGTATGAGACTCTTGAAAGCTTGAGAGGCTGTCTCAGGTAGTTAGCCCATGAGGGTTAGGATGTACTCCACAGCTGCTCACCAAGGTGGTATGGTTAATAACCCCCATCTGGGTAGGAAGGACAACTCTGGAAACCATCCAGGCGTTTTGCTGAGGGGGCCTGGCTCCTGCTGTCTCCATCACATTGAGGAAGAGCAATAGCTTGAGATTCCAAGAAGCTCTGGCTTGGCCTCGGCATCCCAGCTGTGTGGAACCTGTAGTGCAGCGCAGGAGCCAAAGGGACTGGCCTTCTGAAGGGTGACCGAACAATCAACTCTCAAAAGAAAGGCTAATTGGAGAAAAGGCGTTCACATTTATTTAACGTGTATACCCAGAGCCTTCAGAATGCAGACCCAGAGATACAGGGGAAATTGTCTACTTTTATGCTTAAGTTCAAAAGAGTATGGACAGCCATGGAGAAATGTGATTGGACAAGAAGGGAGGGATCCAATGTGAATGGACTAAGTGGGGAACCCAGTAAGGCCTCTCTCTAGATTCTCTCTGTGAAGCATTCCTTCCTTCTGTGTGGGGGACAGGATCCTCTCTGCAATACGGGTCTTAAGATCTACACTCCCACATGGTAGTTTTGATAAGTTTTTTGGCCAGTTTTTATACAGAAAAGCAGAGGGAACATTTGAGTGATGCTTTTAGATTGTGTGGCTGGTTTTGGTGAAACGGGGTTCTGGGTTCTGGTTTCTATGACCCATCTCGGGGAAGAGGGATTCTAGTGTCTATGGCTAGCCTTGGAGGAGAAGGGGACGGAAGGACAGGAGGGCAAGAGAAGGCCAGAGAAAAACTTTTGCTTCTGAGACTGCTTCTAAGGCAGTCATTTCAGGGTGTTGTTTCCTGGGCCCCAACTAAAACCCATCCTTCCTTGGAGTCCTGAGTGTGCTCTGGGTGGGTTTTATGTACAGGTGTCAGGGGCAACTGTCTAGGATATGTGTTTGAAGCTAAACACTAAGAAATCTCCTCCCCGTGCCCATTGCCTCCAGCCACAAGGCCCGAGATCCCACCATTAGTACGGCATCCCTTTAAGTGCAATGATGTCTTCAGCAGACATCATGATAAAAGGCATCATTCAGGCAGTTCATCAAGCACACAGCTAGGTGATTTATATAGAATTCTAATTTAACCCTTGCAAAGACCTTCTGAGCTGATTACACTCCCATTTTACAGATGAACAAACTAGAACTTAGAAAATTTAGGAAATTTGCCCTCAGTGCCTTGGCTAGCAAGTGGCCGTGAATTCCCATGGCCTTGCTCTGAATTTCTTTCTCTGACACTGTGGATGCCCCTGTGAGTAGCACTGTACATTGCGAATGACCTGCCATGAGCCACCTTGCATGTTATTTATTCACCCAAGGGAAAGCCCCAGGGTTACAGGCAAGTTCCTGGCTCTCACAGGGTGGGAGACAGGAGTAGAGAACGGACCCAGAATGCGAATGTCCCCGAGATGGACTTTATGTTTTCTCAAGTTTGCCCGGGATTCACCTGTCAGGACACTCCCTTACCACATTATTTTTGCTCCCCCAGAAACAGGAGGAGCTTACTACACTGCCTATCTCCCTCTCCCAGGTCCAGTGCAATCAATGTCGTGAAGATCTTGCGAGTCCTGCGAGTACTCAGGCCCCTGAGGGCCATCAACAGGGCCAAGGGGCTAAAGGTGAGTCAAGGGCAGGTGTGGGAAGGCTCCAGCCAGCCCTGGGGAAGTGAGAGGTGAGGGGCGGGTTGGAAGGAAAAGGTGATGATGGTCAGGCCAAGTGGCTGCCATGTGGGGTCCCGGACGCTGGTCCCACTGCATGTGGCTGTTCCATAATGAACAGGGTAGTAAAAGAGGCAGCCATCCAAAATGTCTTCCCTAGGCAGAATGTGCCAAAGGGAGATCCCACGCAAACCCTGTGCCCCTGTGGTGCTGCTGTCCCTATATCCCTACCACTGTAAGATGGGCAGTTAGCAGGGTTTTTCTCCTCATAGTCACGGAGAGTCCAGTGGGGGCCTTTACATCCCATTAGGGTCCATCACTTCCCATGTGACTCTGGGAGCCTGACTTTGCCTCTCTCAGCCCAATTACTGCCCCCTGCGGCAAACGGGCTGCCCTGCTACCTTCTGGAAAGGCCCCCGGCATCTCCTGAAGCCACGTCCCTCTCCCCTTCCCTTCCCACTTTAGCATGTGGTTCAGTGCGTGTTTGTCGCCATCCGGACCATCGGGAACATCGTCATTGTCACCACCCTGCTGCAGTTCATGTTCGCCTGCATCGGCGTCCAGCTCTTCAAGGTAAAGCCTGGGCTCCGTCGTGGTCCCGCTTACCCCATCCCATCAGCATTCCCGGGGAAGGGAGTTGGCAGATGCAGCACAAACAAGATAGTGCCCTGGGCCAGACTCGGCCTGGACGTAACCTCCACCTGCAGCCTGACTCAAGCTTCAGACCAGGGGAGGGAGACATCGGGCCACCAGGCCAGAGGCCCCTCACTCTTTCCACTTCACCTGCCCTTCAGGTCACGGCCCTTCCTCCCTGTGGAACCTCTGTGTCAGTCACTTGCTTTAAGCTTGCAGCAGTGACCTGTTATCAACAGCATCATGTCCCCACTGTACCACCCAGCTTTCAGAGCCCTGCACTTGTCAAAATCAGCTCCCACTGCTCCCTGCGGGGCCCCTTGGCTGCAACGAAGCCAGCGTCCTCCTTGGGTTCTGGTCCTTTTTGCCCTAACCCTTTTAGTTCTGCTATTCTCCCACCTAGAGCATTCCCCCCACCACCCCCAACTGTGTAAACTCTCATCTAACCCTCCCTGAGCCCAGCAAGACCTTCCTAGAGAGCACAGCTCCGATGGACCCAGCTCCCGTTTTTGCATTGAAGTGCTAACTTGTAGCACTGGCGTCTGTATTCGCCACTGTTCAGTTCATGTGGGTCAGGCCCTGCCCATCTGGATTCTGCACTTTTTATCCCACTGTCCCTAGCACAGCGCTGGGCTACAGAGATGCTCACTAATTGTTTTTGGATTGCCTCACTGATTAATGAACATCTCTAATAATACTCTGTTCTCTGCCTTCCAGGGAAAGTTGTACACCTGTTCAGACAGTTCCAAGCAGACAGAGGCAGAATGCAAGTGAGTGGAGAGGGAGGGCAGCCCGGGCCACGGCCGGCCAGCCCCGGGAGGCTGGAGGCTTGACCCAAAGGGAAGGACAGCTCATTTTGTAAGACTGCAGTGGCACCTGGACTTTTGCCCATGTGTCACCTGGCCTCACTGACACAATGTATAGCATGTTTTGTTCCTGAAGTTTCTGCCCACTGAAGCTCTTCCCCTGGCTAGAACTGTGAAGTTCAAGCCAGGCAGTCCCATCCCACCCAGCATTCAGGGTCACTGGCAACCCAGGCGTGAAGGAAGATGGGAGATCCCACAGTAAACTCCTTCTCCTCCTCTCTCAGGGGCAACTACATCACATACAAAGACGGGGAGGTGGACCACCCCATCATCCAGCCCCGCAGCTGGGAGAACAGCAAGTTTGACTTTGACAACGTTCTGGCGGCCATGATGGCCCTCTTCACAGTCTCCACCTTTGAAGGGTGGCCAGAGTGAGTATGTAAACCAAGGCCTCCTGAACCCTAACACTCAAGGGCCAGCACTGACTTTCCATCCCATCCCCAAGTTTTCTTAATGTCCCGCACTCCTTGTGAAGGTCATGTTTTGCTGGGTCCTCCCCGGGCAGTGAGGTATATTTCCAGGACAACTTATAGGCCACTGTCACTGCTGAAACATAGACTCTTCTTTCTCTAGAAGGTGTCAAGAAACTCCCACCAAAAATGACCATTTTTTTTAGGTCTCTTTCCAACCTCAACATGAGCCACAATGTGAGAGGTCTCTGTCTTGCCCTTATGGCATTTGGGAGCTGGGTGTAGGGAGAGTTTCTCCAGTGTGGGCCCTGTGGTCACCATAGGATTCAAGATTACCACTCCAGCATGCCCTTCATTGGGTACAGATGGCTGAGATGCTTCTGTTTTATTGACTGGACCCCGTCTCCTTAGGAAAAGCCTTGCCTATATTTACAGTGGAAAGTAAGAAAGGCTTGGAAGCGTGGACCCCACTTCCACTGCAGAGGCAATGCATTCGTACCTACAGCAGCCCATGGGCTTTGCATTCTGCGTCACCTCTACCAGGCAGCTTCCCATCAGGTTCTTATATCTTTGTAGAGACACCTGCTTTTCCCCTAATATTTCCAGTGACATTAGAATCTGAAAGTGAAAAAATTCTAAATGTTTCTAAGTCAAGAGCAATGCGTGGATATTAGGTGAGAGTTATCAATATTATGTAGTAAAATATAGGTGATATCTAGAGAATAACCAACTGCTGTGCAGGCTACAGAGGACGAGGAAGAGATTATCCCCGTCCGTGAAGAGTAACAAGCTCCATGGGGCACACGGCCCAGGCTCAAATGAATGACATACACATGTAAACTGCTTAAGTCTACGACCAGGCCATGGTGATGATGGGAGTAGCATGGGTCGTGCGAGTGTTTTTATCTAAGTGGAAATTTGCTCTCAGAGAGATTTATTTTACATTCCCTCTAACATCCTCTGAGTCCATGCCAGTTTGCAAAGCTGTCTCAATATTTACCACTATTTCCAGTATTTGAAATCAATGTCCATGACTCATGTTACATTTAAATAGTTCTTCACAGTTTCAAAACACCTTCTTATACATTATTCTAAGTACCCTGCAAGGTAGGAAAGTCAGGAATTACTGTCTCCAATTTACAGATGAGGAATTTGAGTCTCAGAGAGGTTAAGCGCTTTGCCCAAGGTCACACAGCCAGTAAGTGGCTGAGCTGGGACTCCAACCCAGAGCTGTCTCCTGCACCCTGACCCCTCGGATCCCTGGCGCAGTGCTGCCATCCTTCCGCCGAGGGGATCCAGCCTCTCCAGTTCCCTCTGTGGGACCTGTCTCCTCCTGCAGGCTGCTGTACCGCTCCATCGACTCCCACACGGAAGACAAGGGCCCCATCTACAACTACCGCGTGGAGATCTCCATCTTCTTCATCATCTACATCATCATCATCGCCTTCTTCATGATGAACATCTTCGTGGGTTTCGTCATCGTCACCTTCCAGGAGCAGGGAGAGCAGGAGTACAAGAACTGTGAGCTGGACAAGAACCAGGTAGCTTCCTAGGAAGGAGCAGAGGGAAGCGAAGCCCACCCTGCGGAGGGATTGTCTCTTCGCTCCTCAGCCAGAGTGGGCTCTTAGTCTCTGAGAGACCTGTGCAAAAGAAACGCAAATCCCTGCAAACCCCAGAACTGGCAAATGTACTCAGCCACCAAATATCTGTGAAGCTTCTACTTAAGGATACTCTACAATAGGTTTTGTCAAAAAAAAAAAAAAAAAAATCTTATGCCCTATGTAGAAGTTGACAAGTTAGAAGGACCCAAGTGGGTCAGCACCACTTATATGGAGGAGAGAAACTAGAATTGTGAGGGAGTGAGGGCCTTGGGGAGGGGGAACAGGGCAGTTTCGGGAAACCAATCTTATGTGGTTTCTTAAGTAAAACCCAGAGGCCTGTGTGGGAGGTGGGGGAAGGAAAGAGGCTTACGTGGGAGTGAGATGGTGACGCCAAGTATCGTGACAGGTTCTGTTAGCCGTGAAGAGCTGGCAGTGCTGTTGCTGAGTCAGGAAGCTGTCCGGGTAGGAGGTTGGTGTAGTCCCTCTGTTCTGTTCCCCAGCTTGGCTCCCACTGGGAGGAGTCTGTGGGGAAACACATCCTTGTCTGTGAATAAGGAGTGCCCACGGGAAGGAGCACAGCATGATGTATCCCTTGTGACCCCTGCCAGGCCAGCCAATCCCCTGGGAGTTGTCCTGTTTACATCTTGGCCACAGACTCACCCTGCTGGCTGCCGTATGGACCCTGGTTTGAAAGAAGACAGGAAGGAGGGGAGGCCAGTTAGAAAGTAGAAATGAGAGAGGCTGAGACTCCGATCTAGTGTCAGGTTAACGATGGAAAGAACAGGAGGAGGTGGAGTGTGAAGGCTCAGGCGTCGGACATCAGGGCTGAGGCTTTGAGAAGAAGCTGGGGAGATTCCCCAGCTCCTGATCTGGAAGTCTGGGCACAGTGCAGAGAAACGGACTGGCTCTTTTCCAGAGTCCCAAGAATCTAGTTAGCCCAGAATCTTCTTCCCTGTCAATGAACTGTGTCTTTCCATCTTATGGACACTGGCAAATAAGAAAGATTCATTTAGTCGGCCAAGCGTGGTGGGTCATGTCTGTAAAACCAACACTTTGGGAGGCCAAGGTGGGTGGATCACTTGAGGCCAGGAGTTTGAGACCAGCCTGGCCAACATGGCAAAACCCCATGTGTACTAAAATTATAAGAGAATAGCTGGGCTTAGTGGTGCATGCCCGTAATCACAGCTACTCAGGAAACTGAGGCAGGAGAATAGCTTGAGCCCCAGAGACGGAGGTTGCAGTGAGCCGAGATCTCACCACTGCACTCCAGCCTGCTGGATTTAGGACAGGAAAGAAAAACTGAGGAAAGAAGTAGCCAAGGAGGGTCTGTGGCATGGGAAGTAATCGGTGAGAAGGCCAGCTGTCCGTCGGCCAGGAAGCACAGTCTTAGCCATGCCAACTCCCTGAGGAGCCAGGTGCCGGGCATCACGGGGAGGGGGGAGATGTGAGCTCCCTGCCTATGTGCTCGATACAGGGATTTGACAAGAAGGGGTTCTCTCCTTGATTAAGGGAGCCATGGAAAAATCAAGACATTTTCTAAATAACACCTCCGACCCGTAAGTAAGCTAGAGCAGCCGATGAGTCCTCTGACTTCCGGAGAACCCCGCCCCACAGCGTGTGGTTTCGTTCACATCCCGCACTTCTCTGCCAGCCCCGCACACCCTCCAGGTAACTAACGCCACTCTCCCCATCCTCACCACCCTCCCAGCGACAGTGTGTGGAATACGCCCTCAAGGCCCGGCCCCTGCGGAGGTACATCCCCAAGAACCAGCACCAGTACAAAGTGTGGTACGTGGTCAACTCCACCTACTTCGAGTACCTGATGTTCGTCCTCATCCTGCTCAACACCATCTGCCTGGCCATGCAGGTCAGTAGGAGGGGGAGCACAGCCACGGTGCCGCAGGAGGGAGCGGGCCACAGGGGTGGAAAGTGTACTGGAACGGCAGGGCCGTCTCAGTGCATCAGCTGCCCGGTCACCAAGGGAGGCAGCTGGAGAAGCATGAGTGTTCTCTGTCAAGGATGCGCTCCTCTCTGGTCCTTAGGGAAGAGTCCATGGCACCCTGGGCTGATAAATGGAGAGAGGGGAGGAGATGGAGAAGGGAGGGAGGGAGTGAGCTGGACGCATTCGTTGTGTCGGTAAGGCATGGCGTGTGGAGGTGGCTTCTGCATCCACCTGTCTTCAGGGACAGAGCTTGTGCCTGAGCTCTCTTGAGTGCCAGAAGTCTCCATAGAGTCATCACGACCAATCAGGAAAGGAACACAGATGTGTTCAGAGATGGCAGAACAGGGAAGAGCCTGGAGGCTCTCCTGAGTCCTCCTGACTGCCCATGGAGAAGTGGATTTGGTTCGGGGAAGGTCTTGCTGAGGCGAGGGCCTGCAAGAAGGCTGGGCAAAAGGGGAGGAGGAGAGGCCTCCCTGCTCCATGTTCACAGCTGTTCCCCTCTCCTGATGCAGCACTACGGCCAGAGCTGCCTATTCAAAATCGCCATGAACATCCTCAACATGCTCTTCACTGGCCTCTTCACTGTGGAGATGATCCTGAAGCTCATTGCCTTCAAACCCAAGGTAGGCCTCTGAGAAAGGCTTTTGGTTCCCAGGCATCAGGGGTGGGCAGGACGGGGAGGTGTGGTGCAGGTATTGAGGGAGAACGAGGGGAAGAAGACATGGAGAAGGGACATCGCTGCCCTGATGATCTGTGCTCCAACTCCTACCCCTGCCCAGAGCTGAACCCAGGCCAGGAAACACTCTTAGCTCATGGTATTGACCCTGGCTGGGGTGCACAAGCAGCAGATTCCTCACTGAGCTGAACCTCTGAGCCTCTCCTTCTAGGAGAGGCAAATGATGGTCCCTCTCCTATGCCCCATTCTCTAGTACATAATCTGTTAACAGAAGAAACTATGTCCGTAGACTGGCAGACCAAACCTCTCCGGGCCCAGCTCTCCAGATCCACACAGGCCTCTGTTCCACCCTCCTCCCATTTCATCAGCCACACAGACCAACCTCGTATAAAACACTCAACCAGGGCTGGATTTGCTCAGGGCTCAGGACTCCAGCCTAGAGGCGCCTCCTGTTCCCTGCCGCAGAGGTTATGGCTTTGCTCCTTACATGCTCTGGGGCAGGAAGAGCAATTACTAGCAAATTTCTCTGCTTTGCACCTTGTGTAAGGGCAAAAGATTAGGCCTGCTGCTGTACGAGGTGGGATCGGATTTCCTGTCCTTTGGATCATCTGTGCTCTTCCTAGCCAGTCACCCCCACTGTCCTCAGCAGTGGAGGAACAGATGCTGGTGTGAGCCACACCTTCTACCCTCAGCCTCTGTAGATGGGCCAGAACCACTGGCATCCACTGGCCAGGATTCACCACCAGGACAGCTGCTTCTGAGGGGGGCTGTAACAGCAACTCAGCAGCCCCTAGGCTACCATAACAACTTTTGAGAAGGATGAGAAGGAAAGGTTCTAGGAGAATCACACAGCTACAGACTCGAGGCCCTTAAAGACAGTCTCCAGTAACTGTAGAGACAGTCTCTCTGGGCTCAGCCCCCCAGATCTCTCCGGGCCCAGCCCTCCAGATCTCTCCAGCCTACTGAGCCTTATCCTCCCTCCTTTAGTAGTTTTCCCAGATGCAACTCAGAGCTACAGGAGGCCAAAGCAAGAGTTCCTCGCCATATCTTCTATTTTCATTCAAGTTTTTACTGGTCTCAAGATTAATTGGGAGTGGGAGGGTCCAGCATGGCCTTCGAATCCATGTTCATTGAGAAGATATCCATAGTCTTCTTTGAATGAATGTTCAATTCATGCCTTGGAATCTGAATCATGTGCTACACATATATTGTCGCATGTCGTCCTCAAAACGTCCCTATAAAGTAGGTATTGGCATCCCTCTAGAGAGGGAAGACATGAGGCTCAAACAATTAAGTACCCAGTATTATTTACTCCACTCCTAAGAACTGGCAGAAGGGAGACGAATCTGGCACCTCTGACTTCACTGTATTTTACACCACACTGAGGTTAACTAGCATCTTCCCAGGTCAAGTGCTCTGCAGGTATTTTTCAGAAAGAAGGGAACAACCTTGGAGGGACTTAAAAGATAAGACAATATTCCTACAATACAGAGTCTTCTTCTCACTCAGAGAATGCCTGGGGATGCCAACTGATTTTCGTAGAGTAAGGCTCCTAAGGTACATCCTTTGGTGATAGAATGGTGGTTTCCTGCCTTCTCTAGAGAAGCAAGTACTCTTTTTCACCTTCCTGTACAAGTCTTATTTACGAGCACAGAACTTGTCCTGACCTAGAGAAGACCCCTGGGTTGCCCTGACATCTTCCTTGGGACACACGGTGTCACTGCCCATGCATGGCCCTATTCCAAGCCCTGCAGCCTAGGAGCTCTGACAGTTCACCACCCACAGCAGCATGACCAGCTGAGGCTAGGAGTGCAGTCACTGCCGAGCTGTGCCTCAGTCTCGGATGACATCCTCTCAGTGGGGAAACCGGCGTTGTTTACATCCAGTGTCATGAGACATATGGTTTAAATATTTCAAAGCCTTGAGTCATTCCACAATTGACTCAGATGTGTTTCTGACGATGTCTGAGGCAGTCTGGAGAGCCTGCAGTAAACTTTCTGAATCATGCCTCCTGAGCACGGGAGACATACGGACAACCTTCCCTGGGAAGTGCATGAAATTGACAACTGCAGGAGCCTCCATCTACACTCCACCTAAATCCTGCAAATCAAGGAACAAGCCAGTTTCCTAGAAGTAACCATTGGGGGTGGAATAGACCATAAACTGCCTCCTAATTTCCCCTATCCCTTGTTTTCTGTTATGAGAAGATGGAGCAAGATAATGGAGTCTTTTACCCAAGAATGAAGAGAGCCATCCTTGGGCCATTTGCATTTCACACGCCAAGGTGCATCTATGGTGTAAAGAGAAAGGGAAATGGATCTTTCCCTGTGGATTTCCCTAAAGGGGCTCTGGCAAGTTGGGGATAAAGGTCACCTCCCAGTTGGGAGGATCATGGAGCGCAGCTGGGTCCCTGGATTCTCACTGAGCTATATTCTTCATTCACAAATAGACTCCAGGAAAAGCAACTCCAAAATTTTCAGGCAGAAAACCAAATTGGAAAACAATTGAAGCTCTGAAAGAAATATCCAGCTGCATCTGGCCCAAGAACCAGTGGCTTCCAACCATGACCTGAATCCATGACAGCTTTCATTTCCCACCCCTACCTGGGACCCTGTGCTGTACTTTTTATTTCACTGGCATGGTTGTTTGTGTATGACCCAGATGAGCATAAGCATTTGCTGTGAAAGGACAGCTCGGAACCATGGATGTGGAAGATAGTCTGACGTTGTCACTGCTTATGTTTTGTCCCTGCAACTGGTTGGTTGGTTGGTCCACCAGCCGGTCAACTTGTATTCTTCTTCATTCTTTCATCATCTTCATGGTCATGGATGCTCCCAATTCCTTCATTTCTGTGTGTTCTCCTCACCACTCCATGGAAAATAAATTTACTCAAGTCCCTGCCTTAAATCTAACCACTCCATCCCACTCCTTAAATTCATACTCTGTTCACAAAAAAAGATTCACAGAAAGGAACTAGGGACCAACATAAACAGTTTAGAGTGAGTCAGTCCCCCACAAAGCCTCAGGAACCTGCAGAGATGGATTGAAGAGAGTGGGGTGGATCGTGGCAGCATTGATTTGAACAGTGAACAGTGAGCCAGAAGGGGCTCCTTCCCTGGAAGTGAGAGGCCACGACCCGGAGACAACTGGATGGCCCCTACGCCCCACATGGTGGTGCAGGACCAGGCTGGGCAACATGAAAGTGCTGGTTGGGATATTCTGAAGGTAACTAAATAACTGGATTGTCCTGTCACGAACTGAAGCTTGTCAGGAAAGACGGGAAAAGAAATTTTAAAGATACCCCTATAGATTTGCTAAACTGAAAAATATGCAATGCCTGAAGAAAAAGTCTAACAAAAGTGGCTAAGATCTCTACAGAGAAAATGATAAAATGGAAAGGAATTCAAGAAAAGCTGATAAATGGAGACATCTAGAATGTTCCTGAATCGGAAAGCTCAATATTATTAAGATATCATTTCTCCTCAAACTGATCCATAGGATCAATACCATTCCGGTTAAAACTCCCAGTTGCACTTTGCTGGAGGTGAGGATGGCAGTCGAGGGAGCTGTGCCGCAGATCCTTTAGGGCCAGCAGGATGAGGCTGGGTGGTCCCAAGGCTTCAGTGTCTTCTGGCAGCTCTGACATCACCAAGGAGGGAGTGCACGGGAGCCTGGCATGGGAAGCAGCGTCTGTCTCAGCTACTCCACTGGCAGCTGCTGGTTTGGTAGTGGGAGCAATGATGTCACTTAGTTGCCTGGGATTTGCTGTCCAGGATGTCTCAGCAAGGGCAATGAGGGGGGAGAAGCTGCAGGAGGCCATGAGTGAGAGGCTGGGCTCCTCCTCAGTGAAACGTGGTATGCCCAGCAAGGCAGGGGTTCACCGCATGGAAGACTCCTAACTCCTCCCCTCCCCACAAGCTCCTACCTGGGCCACGGCGGGGAGAAGCAGCTGAGACCCACCTCTGCCCTCCCAGGGAGTAGCCAGTGCTCACGTCCCCAAGAGGAGGATGCTGGAGGGACCTTGACCCTGGCAGTTCTCTGGAATGGTCCAGACGGGAGAATGGACCCAGAGTGAAAGCACTCATTGGCCCTTCTGACCCCCTGCTTTCTTGAATAAGCTGCTGAAACCTCGAGAGGCCTGGCCCCATTCCCACGAGTTCCCAGTCTCTGCTCTCCTCTTTCTATCTGGGCCTCCTCAGCCCAGCTGCTCCAGCTTCACGAAGCCAGATGGTTTCTCTCATCCCCCTACCCTTTCTTCCGGTGATTTTCTGCCAGAAACTGAAGCATACGTTGTGGAGCCCCTCTTAACTGGGTTAGACAGTCTCTCACCCTGGCCCGAGTGAGTTTCTCCCGACTGTCAGTTCCCCCAGCCATCCCTGGCTTTCCTCAGCTGGTGGCATCTGCGATCACCCAGGCTCTTTCCCTGAAGACTCTTTCCCACCCAGTCCTGAGCTGGTTCTAAGAAGGCAGCAAGCACAGGTGAGGTCTGGAGTTAGTTCTGCTGCTGCTGACCCTCATAGGGTGTGTCCCTGGTGATCCGTGGGACACCCAGAGACTCTTTTCCACAGTCAATTGGACTTCTGTCTAGATTTCCCCATTAGCATTTTATTGACCTAGTGACACTGAAATCCGAGAGTCCTGAGCCCCTCCGGGTTCTTAACTGACGCCCTCTGGGGTGCAGAGCCTGGTCCAGCTGCTGGCCAGACTTGCTGCCGCATGGCCTCCCTGCCACTACCAAAGCAGGGCAGCCTCCTCACCACGGCTCCTCTCCAGCCCTCCCACCCGTGTCCTTGCCCTGCCCGCTCGTCTCTGCTGGGCCTGTCAGGCTTGGCTGTAGCCATCTAAGTCATCTAGGCTTGTGGCTCCTGCTTGCCCACCCCTCCAACACACACACACAGAGGATGTGGCCAGGATTTTCAGAGTATCAGCTAAGAATGGGGCAGTAGTACAGTTGCCACAGTCTTGTCTGCTTTGAGGGCTTCTTTGAAGCCCCTGTTATCCTTCAGGAAAGGGTAAATGATGGCAAGCATTGACCTTGGCTGCTTCTCAGAGAGCAGAGAGGCAGAAAGAGATGAGGTTTCTCCTGTCCCCTGCCTATTTTCCTGAGGAATCCATCAACAAAGCCTTGGGCACTTCCCTTAACGAGAGCGAGGGGACTAGCCACTAGCCTGGAGAATGAGATGCTACCAGAATCAGAGCTGCTCAAGACCCTGGAGGTCAAATGCCAGCTCTCTCGGGGCCACTCTTCACAGTACAGCTCTAGGCCCAGCCTTGCCCCAGTGTCACTGACACATGTGCCAGCCAAGCCGTAGGGAGAGCCAGGAGCTGGGATGGTCCTCATGGCGAGCACCCTGGAGTTCCTGTGCCAAAGCCAGCCTGCCCTGCTGGTCTTGGACTTTCCACATGCAGAGGCAGCCTCCCTCGTAACCAATGTGCCCGTGTGGGGGCTGGGGCTCCCGTGGCTTCCAGAGCAGTCTTCTCTGCAGGCTCTACTATTCGTAGGACTGGTTTCTGCTCTGGGGAATGAAGGTTGGCCCTGACGGGGGTGGGCACAGTCCCTGCAGAGTTAAGAAGTCTTTCCCTGAGGATGTGGCTTAAATGGAAGGGTCATCGCCACCTACCTTGTTTTCACTGGGCTTATGTCAAAAGGGACAGATGAGGGCTGGGTTGGGGCTCTAGGTTGGCATATGGATGGGCACAGGGAAAGTTGGAATGAGGAGGTGGGTGCATGGGGAGCACCTGGGAAGAATATTTGCTTCCACAGAGAACCAGTGGCCCCGCTTCTCATCTACTCTGTCAGCTCTGTCCAGGTCTAGAAACTTCTGCCCTTAAGATTCAGCATCTGGCCTCTTTGGGCAAATAGCTTTCATCACATGACCTGAAGATACTGTGGTCCCTCCTCCAGCCAGCTTGGGGCTCTCCAGGAGCATCCATGCCCTGTGAGATGCAAGGGGGCTTTTGAGGCTGAGAGTCCAGATTGCTCTGGTGCAGACCCCTGTTTTAGGTGTTGGAGTTTTTGGCTCCAGGAATGAGCTGCCCCCAGGAAAGGGACCAGATTCTGACATTCTCCTGGCAGGTGGAGAAGTGAGGAGGGCACCCTCAGCAGACAACTCAACCCCCAAGTCAAAGGTCACATCTGCTTGTCTGAACAAGAGAAGAGAAACCACCTTTACAAACTGTGAGCCAGGCCTCTTTTCCTACCCAGTTCAGGGTGTCAATCTGGATGGAATCAGACATGTTCTCTGTCCCCAGGAAGGGGCAAGTGGACGACCCACCAAAGGACAGGCTCCTGAAGGTTGCCAAGGGCAATAGAAACAGCCACAGGAGAAGAGAGTGCAGGAGCCTTGTCAGAAGTGGCTCATCAGCCTAAGGAGAGGCCTGGCAAAGGCCACAAGGCCCCAAATCGCCCCACAGGAGCACTAGGGCAGCCTGGGCAGAGGCAGTGGGAAGAATGCCAGGGCCAGAATTCCTCTAAATGCATCAGTGTGGCCACCTGAAGGGCCGGGGTACCCTGCAGGCCTGAATCCATCAGGCCTGAGCTGGGCCTGCCCCGGAGGCAGGAGAGACTCCAGTGTCCACGTACTCTTCCATGGGCTGTTGAGAGACATTTCAGAATGTGTTCTTAAAAGTGCAGTCAACGACCAGGAGAAGGAAGGGGAAAGTGGGATGAGCAGCAGGAAAGGATGCACACTGGGTCCACTTCCTGTTTTCGAAAGCTGAGAATCTTCTAGGAACTTGGTTTGTTTTTCGGTCATGTTTTTGGCAATAATGACATTGCTGGCTGAAATGTACTTTCTCTCCAACTTGACCTCTGCCTCCACCTGTACCACTCACCAGGAGCCATCCTCTTCCAGCTGTTTTAAATTAGCCATGCACTTCTGCATGGTGCAGCCATTTTTGTGAGGTTTTAATTTTTACAAAGCAAATTTGGCTTTATGTCTTCACTTCATCATCCACTGCCCCCAGATCCCAGCTAGAGAGGAAATTCTGGTAGATGGAGACCCAGGAAGCCTAGTTCCCACCTCAGCATCACCTTGAACAAGCCAGAGCTGAGCAGACAGGGACGGGAGAGCTTCCTGCAAGCACTGGTTCCTTCCACGTCTGTTTCTCTGTGAAGTAGAAGACTGGCTTAGCAGACTGTGGTGAGACTGAGTGAGCTCATATCTACAGAGGACTGAAGGCTTCTGGGAAAGTACCATTCAGATGAAACTCAGCTGGGTCCCTGTGCCTGCGGAGTTTGCACCCAGTCCTCTAACTCAGCACCAAAGGAACTTCACATCCAGCCTGGGTGTGCCCTCTCTAGTCTGTGACCATTTTAAATGGGCCCTTTTGGAGTATTGGGATTCTGTCATCTTTCATCCTTGAGCCCATGCATTCTATCCCTTCCGTCTGATTTCTACCTCACACGATAAAATAACTTTAAGGTTCATCTTAATGCATCCTTGAAGCTGGGTTGTGCAAGCATCAACCATGCTACCAGCTCCCAAACTATCACTCCCCTTTCCTGTGGCTAATGCAACCCATTAGTCAGCTTTTGAAGCCTTCAGCTCAGTTTTTCACCGTTCCCTCTCTTTCTCTGTGCCAAGGCATTGCCATTCTTCCTATTCTTTATTTCAAGAACTCTTTGTTTGTGTGATGTGGCTAGTGTTTTGCTGCAGGCTAACGTTCACCAACAACCTCCAAAATATTTTATTGAGCAGCCCATGTGCTTGGCGGTACCACGAACTCAGTCATGAATACAAGCAGGTGGGTGAGGCCACACTTGTCTGGGGCAACTTTGGCCCGCTCTGGGGTCGTGCAGCATCCCCAGCTCACCCTCTCATTCATCGCTAGGAAACCTCCTATCAGCTGACATTCATATTCCAACTGAAAAAGCAGCAGTCAATAAATGCATCGGCCCATTTGGTGTCAGTGCCTACACCTGAGGTCAAGTAACATTTAGAAGCACAGGAGGGAAGGAAACAACATCTATTGTCAATGAAGAACCAGGCATGAAGCTAGATATTTTACTTTCCTTATCTCATTCAATCCAGAAGACAAACATTATGGCCTCCCATTTTATATCTGGAGAAACTGAAGGTCAGAGAAAGGCCAAGTAACGTGTCCAGAGCTGGCTTTCTGTTGTTATTCTTAGTTTGTAACAAACACTCTCATGCTTAGCATGTACCCTACATGGCTCTAAGCACCTTAACAAGTAGGAATGCATTTAAACATCATAAAAATCCTGGGATTCTATTGCAGGCTTAGGTGACTCAAAAGCCACTCTTTCCACGACACGCCCCTTAAAACAACAAATGTGAGCAGGCCAGGTTTTTGCCATGTGCTTGGTGGATACTCAGTAAACGTTAGCTGTCTTCCTTCCAAGAAGAGCCGAGACAAAAAGCAAGCCATTCTTGAGTCACCGCCCCCTGGATTAGAAAGTGTTCACCCCACTCCTGTGCCCTGCCGCCTTCTCTGAGGCCCCTGCCGCCCTTCCATCTCTCTCAGCCATTCTGTCTGTGGCCCCTGTATTCCCTAGATTGCTTTGGACCTTTGGATTTTGTTTCCAAATCTGAGTTGACAAGCACTTTCAGGTGAGGGGGCAGCCAGCTGACAGGTGGGCTCAGAAAAGTGAAACAGAATCTTAACATTCATATTCATGTATCTGCGTACACACACGCACACGCACACGCACACGCACACACACACATTTGCAACCGGAACACTTGCACATTAGGGACACGAAAATTGCAAAATTCGTCAATGGCAGAAACCGTTTCATGTTCATTTCTGTGCCATGAGAGGCATTCGGTGAAAGTTTGATGCGTGGATGCATGAATGGATGAGTGAGAATTACGAGCCGGGGAAAGAGTCAGAATATTAGTGTCAGAAAAGATTGAGACCATTGAGCTTCCATTAGTGCAGAAATCTGTACATGGTCCTACTTTCTGCCTGAAGAGTCTCCTTGTTTCTAGAGGTAGCTCTGTTGGAAATCCTTTATACTGAATTAAAACGCACCCCTCTGTAACTTCCACTTATCTGTACTTCCTTTTCCACCTTTTCTTTCTATAAGTAGTTACTGAGCACTTCAGTGATGATGTTGAAGCATGGTACCATCTTTATAGGGCTCACAGAGCAGTGCAGAGGTACCAATACACAGGAAACAAAGGTTTCAGATGGGGTAAGGGCTGTGGTTTCAGATGGGGTAAGGGCTGCGGTGCAGAAATGGAAGAGTGTGAGGAAGAAGCACCTGTTTAAGATAAGGAGGTCAGGAAGGCAGCATTTTTGCTTAGCCCTGGAGGCTAAAAGGAGCCAGAAGAAGAGCATTTCAGGCAGAAGGAAGAGCAAGGAGCCCGAGGCAGGGGCAAGCTCAGCTCGTTCTGGAAACTGAGAACAGCACATGAAAAGCACTGCACAGAGTCCAGAGCGTGCAGGCCCTTCAGGACCACAGGAAGGGGTGTGGACTTCCTCTGACTGTCCTTGGAATCCACAGGGATGGGTCATTCAGTGGAGGGATTGTATAATCTGATTTTCAGTTTTTCAGCAGCATGCGGGCTGCTCGTAGACAAATGACTGGTGTGGTGAGATGGGGAGCAGCAAGGAGTTCGATGCTGGGAAGGCAGGTGGCGGTGGAAGAGATGGAGTGAGGTGGGCAGAGTCATGACATAACTGGATGGTGAATGGGATGTGAGTGTGAGGAACAAAAATCAGAGACGGCTCCGGGGTTCCAGGCTTTCCCTGAGTGGATGGAAGAGTGGTGTCATTTGCTGAAATAGAGAAGAACAGGAAGAAACCAGTTTAAAGTTAGAATGTGGGGATATATTAGGTTAGAAAATGTCACGTAGGCTGTGAAAATCTGGAATTCAGACAGGCGATCTGGGCTGGAGATGTATTTTAGGAGTCAGTGCCATCTATTCCTTCTGAAGATAGAAACGTCAAGAATCCTGTCCAGAGCCTTCATGTCCTGGGAGAAGAGTGCAGAACATTGAGAATCAGAAGGAAACTGGGAGAGAGAAGAGGAAGGAGAAGGAAAGGGGTCCAGAGGCTGAGAGCCAGGAAGGCTGAGAAGCGGCTCTCCAGGCCTTCTACAAACTGCGGATGGACAGAGGGAGGCCAGAATGCTGCCCTGCTGTCCAGAAGGTGACATAAAAGGACTGCACAGAGGCCAGAGTGCACAGGCCCTTCAGGACCCCCATAGGAAGGGGTGTGGACTTCCTCTGACTATCCTTGGAAACGACAGGAAAGGGTCATTCAGTGGGGGATTATATATTCTGATCTGGGGTCTTCAGTGTGCACCTTTGCCCTCACCCACGTCCTCTGTTGCTGAGCATCACGGAGGTCCCTGACTCTGCCCCTCCTTCTCCCATACTAGAAATCCTTCCCCCGGAGGAGCTCAAAAGCCAGGCCTTCCCAGAGCTTGCCGGACGTGTTTGTGATGGAACTAGGGCCCTTTCCTTTTTCCAGCTGTGCAGAATTGAATTTACAGGCCTCATGATTCCATAAAAGGAGTGTCCAAGACAGACCTGCACTTCTCGTTGGCTAAGAGGTTCTTCACTATAAAAAAAAAAAAAACACAGGATAGTGGGGGAGCGTACCCCGCCCCCCGCCCAGTGCTAAAGCTAGGGACACATGTTCTCATGCAGCTCTCGTTTCCTTCACAATTTTTCCTCTCTCCTCAGTCTGCCCACCACCCACCACCTCACCTGTGTTCTGGCCTACACTGGTCAGGGCAGCCTCAGGCTCAGAAGTCTGGCTGGCTCAGTTTTCCGTCTCCTGGTGGGCCTTCTGTGGGCCTCAGGGCAGATCTTTAGAGCCCGTGGCTGTTCTCAGCCTCATGGGGATACCCCTGGACACAGCAAGAAATGCCCTGCTCTTGGAGTCACCTTTGAGGAAGGCATTTTCATCTCCATGTAGTTGTTCAGTGTACAGGGAAATGCCTTGAAATGTTCTGCAGGAGTCCAGGGCTTGGTCACCCGCTGCTCCGTGTTCAGCCCCACTCTTTGGGAAGGTATTCAGCAACAGTCTAAGATGTTGATTGAAGAAAAAGACTGTGGCAGTCTACGACTGGGTCATGTTCAAGGATGGAGACAGTTGGTTCCTGCCTGGCATTCTCCCTCCCGTCCCTCCCCTCCTCTGCCTCCCCTGCTGTAGCCTCTCTGGGTCCCTGTAGAAGCCTTGCTGTTCCTCATAGTTCTGTTTAGTCCTGAGCACCCCAACGAGCCTCTCTGTGGCTCCCCACTATCTGCAGAGGTAGCTGCTCTGGCCAGCCCCCTCCACCAGCCCTTGTCTCCTCTTCAGGCCCACCTGTTCTCTGGGTCATGCCTCACCTTCTCCATGTAATAAATAATAAACACCCTATGCTGACCTTCCAGGCCCAGCTCCAATGCTGCGTCCTTCAAGCTGCCTCCCGAGATCAGCCTGGCTAGAAGCGGTCTCCACCACCTCTGAGCTCCCAGAGCACCCCTTTCTTTCTTTTCTGACACTTAATCAGAGCTCTTGATGGAAATGTCTCATCCTTCCAGCAGGACTGGATGGTCTTTGGGAGGACTGCCTCTTGGTCACATCCACACTGACCTCCTTCCAAACGCTGGCACAGTGACACCATGTGCCCCGTCTCTGTCAGTGTCAGCTGAATAAACACCAACCAAAGATGAGACAGGCAGCTTCCCCTGGGGTGCCCTTCCTCACAAAAATGACTCCAGCCCCTGGCTCGCAAGCTCCAGCACCCAGCCAGGACACCCTCTTCAGTTTTCCACCCACCACAGGCGCCTACCCACTCTCTGGGGTAGTCCACTGGAAAGGAAAGCAGAGATGGAAGGTGAAGGCAGTGGCCCCAGAGCCAGCATCTGAGCCGTGCTCTGCAGGACTTAGCAGTATGGCCACCCAAGTCAGGGAAACTCTGGCTTAAATGTGCTCACACAGTTCAGTGCAGAGCTCAAGGCCAGTGAGACGGGCTGGGCCCTGAGACTACCCCAGGCCAAAGTTCTGGAATTCAACCTTTCCAGGCTTACTGGAGGATGGGGTCCTTGTTTTGGAGTTTGTTTGGTCGGTTTTTTGTAATCCCGATTAACACCCCACAGACCTAGTGTTCTACAGAACACAGTTCTGGAGACCCAAAGGGGCATCACCATGACTGGGGGTGATGAAACTGACACGTAGTGTTTAGTGGGTAGGACTGAGGATGCTGAAAGTCCCACAATGTGTGAGATGGTTCTGCCCAGTGAAGGAGCATCCTTGGGCCCTGTGACATGTTTGGGAAATACTTATCCACAGAGCACCCTTCATGGGTGACGTTCAGTGACACTGATAGTGGGGGTGTCTTCAGTGGGTAGCCAGTGGCCGAAGCTCAGCAAAGATAACACTGCCACTAGAAATAGGACCGTATCTTGGATTGTATTTGACTGCATTCCTTACTAACCTGGAATATTCACTTTGGAAAAACTTCAAGCAAGAATTTTATTTCAAAAATCGTATGGAAACCTAGACATTCTCTTGGGCTGGGTCTTCAATCCTTTCTGGACCCAGTGCTCTTCTTTTTGGGACGATCTGCACACCCACTGTGTACTCCATGTCCCACAGAGCACCACAGTGCCCCGTGGTGGCCAGTGTCACCCCCACTCGAAGAAGCCACACTTAGCTTCAGGCTGGCTGACTCAGCCTCTTACTGACTTTTAAATGAAATCTATTTATCCAATCTCTTAAAAAAACCACAGTGTCTCGCACCATCCACAGAAACCCCGAGGTGCAGAAATGCATTAAAAGGAGTAGAAAAGGGACCAGGAAAGAAGGACGGCAGCTGGGCACAAAACAGTGACTGTCGCCCCAGCCTTCACCGTCAGCACAGAATTCAGAGGCCAAAGCTGTGTGAGCCAAGCTCCTATTTCTTAGCGGCTTGTTGGAGAGTTGGCATTTCCCTGATTATTATTTATTTGCAGAGTGCCCACAGGGCACCTGCTGCCATGCAGCACTCCTTAGACAGGCAGGCCCCAGCTTTGCCAGGAGGACCTTCCCCTCTGTGGTTCTGCACTCACAGATTTGCATATTGTTGCAACATTGTGACAGGTTTCTTTCCTGCCTGGTGCTGGAGAGCTTTAAAGTCACTGTGAATGATAAAAAGTAATTATATGACTTGCATAAAGCCTTCGTGTGGGAAGGGTAGTATTAGCTATTACATTTAATTATTTAATGTAGAAAACTATTCACACTGTGTAAAAAGAAAGCCTGCTGGGAAAGTGCATTGTGGTTCCCGTCTCCAGCCCTGCCGCGGGGAAAGAAACTGGAGCACGAGGCGGAGGGACTCCCAGACCTAGAGGGTGCGTCACTGATAACCCGACCCACTGAAGCCCAGAGTGCTGCCATTGCTTCTGGCCCTGCGCTGGGTCAGCCTGGCTTAGGGAAAGGAAGGACCTTCTGTGATGCAGAGGCTGTGGGCAGTGCAGGAAGGTAGCCTGTCAGCAAGAACCCCAACAATGACAGTAATAGTAGCAACTGCAGCAACCAGTGAGCCCTTCCTCTGTGCCATGCATGAACTCATATCATTCTCACAAAGCCCCAAGATGAGCCAGGCACAGTGGCTCACACCTGTAATCCCAGCATTTTGGGAGGCCGAGGCCGGAGGGCCATTTGAACCCGGGAGTTCAAGACCACCCTGGGCAACATAGCAAGACTTCATCTGTACAAAAAATATATATTTTTTAATTAGTCGGGTGTGGTGGCACACACCTGTAGTCCCAGCTCCTTGGGAGGCTGAGACGAGAGGATCTCTTGTGCCCAGGAGATGGAGGCTCCAATGAAATATTATCGCACCACTGCACTCCAGTGTGGGTGACAGAGTGAAATCCTGTCTCTAAAAATAAATTTAAATTTTAAAAACCCTACAAAGGCAAGCACTCTGGTTACTCCCATGTTGCAGTTAGGGAAGGTGAGGCACAGAGAGGTTGGGTAACCTGCCTGCACAACCCAAGGCTCATTTTGGGAAGTGAAGTCAGAGTATCATTTTATTCACATCTTGTTCAAGAATGTGGATGCAGGTTGCTGGCCAGGTGTCCTGGCAGAGGATACCCGTCCACTAGGTTAGAGAGGGTACAGGGCAGAGGGGATAGGATGGGCTATGGGAGCTGTCTGAGAGTGCTGAGCAGGAAGGGGCCTCTCTGATCTGCATTTGGAAAGCTCTCTCCAGGGCCTTGGTCCTCTGGATTGGACTGGGAGGGGTTCGAGGCAGGCAGGCGGTTTTGAAGGCTGCCACAGGTCCAAGCCCGTCCCATAGCAAAGGAGAGACCGCTGCTCCCTGTTCCAGCCACACGTGCTGCTGCTTGTTTCCTGCCTTTCCTCCTTCGCAGTGCATGGTGCTGTTCATTTGAGCTTAGAGTCGCCTATGTGCATGGCCATGTGTCTGCCCGGTCTTGCGCCTCTCCGAGGAGGCATTGATTCAGCACCCTAGTGCTGCAGGCACCTTTGCAGAAAACAGCTCATTTGTTCCAGCATGCATAGTGTGAAGCAGCTACTGGGATCCCCCAATCTACCCAGGTGCAAACTGAGGCAGAGAAAGAGCCTCCTGAGGCCCCCAAATGGAGCTTAACCCATAACCCCAAATTTGCATCTGCTCCCAGCAGGGCAGATGGCAGGCTTCAGGAGGTCCGATTCATGTTTGTATGCCCGAGTCTTGCATAGTTCCAGGCCTCTAGTAAGTGCTTATTTTGTGTTGATGAAATAAATAAATGAACGAGTAAATAAATGGACGAAGGCCTTCAAAAATGTCCTGGGGAGGAAAACCTTAGTTTCAAAGAAAAATGAGAGCAGAAAGTGTCCAGTTAAAAGTGTGCCTTCTCAGGAGTGTGTGTTCCTCCTGCAACTGGGATAGCAGCCCCCTCGCCTCCACCTGCCGGGGGTCCACTCACGGGGCAAGCACCCAGCCCCCTGCCTGCTCCTGCCCTTTGTCCAAGCGGTCCTCAAGCTCGCTGTGCAGTGTGTGCCTTGGGTGCTTCTGAATTAACACGTCACAGGATGGGAGCTGACCAAGGAGGGTAGAAACCCCCACTGCCTCCCAGGCTGCCAGCAGCTGTATGCCCCAGTTATGTCTTCTCCATTAGGCACTGCTAATTTCCACGATTACTATTATGTCTAAATGGCATCCTGGTGTAATACAATTTATGTTATCTCTGCTTGGTGTCGGTTACCATTGTGTTCATGATATTCAATGGGATCAAGTCTGCATAGACACATAGGCACTGGGACTTCGCCACTGTCACCACCACCACCGCCACTGCCAGCTGCCAATGGGACCCAGCTCCTCTCCGTAGTTCGTTCGGCTCTCCCCATCTCTCAGTTTTGCAGCCGGAGACCCAGAAAAGATCAGTGTTTCCAGGAACCGGGCACAGCCTCCTCCCCCACAGCCAGCCACCTCTGCCCAGCCCCCTGCCTGGCACACCTGCTTTCTCTCCAGTGCTTGTTCACTCAAGCAGAACCTCTGCTGTCTTGCAGGGATCCCCTCTCCTAGGTCCAGTGAAGCCATCTGTGGCCCCTTCTTCCCTCAGCCGTGCCCCACCTGGGCAGCCTCCAGCTGCTTGCTGACTGATGTTCCTAACCCTGTCAGCAGGGGCCCTTCAGAAGATCTTCTGTCCTTTCCCACTCTCCATCTCAATCTCAGCAACCCCACTTCTAATCCAGCCCAGAAGTCCTGTAGCCCCTCTGTACCCCATGTGTCCTCGGAGGGGAAACCAGGTGTTCAGAGTCAGCTTCCCCATGGGGCCAGGGAACTCAGGAGCTGGCTGCCCCCCATCCCCTGCATTTCTTTGGGCAGATAAGGGAGGCAGGAAGGAAGGAACAGAGAAGGAAAGGAAACAAGCCACGGTAGTGACAGCACCTCTGCCCTCCAAATCCCTAAGACTGACAGCACCACCCCAGGCGAGGAGCGAAAAAGGTGTGCGGATTTCCGTGTGGATGCTTTCTTGCAGCCAGCCTGATTGAAAGCTGGTGCTGCCTCTGAGGAGATGGCAGGGCCGCCTCTGCTCTGGGCAGAGAAGGAGCTAAGGATGCAGAATTCAAGGGCAAAGACGCGCTTCCGTCACCCCTTCCACAGCAGTCCCCTCAAAGCTCTTCCATAACAGAGAACACGTGCCTCCTTCCACCGCCCGCCCTCGATAAAAGAAGAGTGACCTGAGCCTTCTTCAGTGGGAAGAGTGGTTCCTAAGAGCCTAGCAGTTAACTGTCGAGTCTCACAAAATGCAGCCGTGACCACCTGCACACTGTCACCAATCTCAAACGCATCAGCCAGATTTCATTCAGAAGAGTTTGAATACTGTCAGCCTGGAGGATGGGCAGAAAAGGCCTGAGAGACAGACTCAAGATTCCAGAACCTTCAGCTTCCTCCTTCCTCCTTTCACACACCTAGGCTTTGTCTCCCTGCCATTGAGTCCCACGCTCAAAATAGAACCTGTGACTCCTACTTCACTAGGAGGGACGCAGAACAAGGCTGGTAAATAATGACAGTGGCCAGCCGCACGTGGTGGCTCATGCCATAATCCTGACACTCCGGAGGGTGGAGACAGGAGGATCACTTGAGGCCAGGAGTTCCAGACCAGCCTGGGCAACATAGGAAGTCCCCATCTGTACAAAAAAATTAAACAATTGGAGGGCACAGTACTTGGGAGGCTGAGGGGTTTGAGACCACAGTGAGCCATGATCATACCACTGCACTCCGGCTGGGGCAACAGCTGTCTTTAAAATGAACATCTTTTTTAAAAGGTAAAAATTCAAGGATTTTGGTCATCAGAGGGTCAGGCATCCTCTATCTGGAACGTTCACACATCCAGAACACCTATTTCTGAGGAGTATAAAGAATAGACATCTTTTGGATTTTTTCAACATACTTTTCTAAGTATTTGTCCTCATATTAACCCTATGTGAGGACATGGGGCTGGTGCTTGTTTGGATTATAATCAGATTATGATTACCTCCCTTACAGAAAGCTCAGTCTCCAGCCAGCTAGGATAAAGATGACAGCAGTGATGATGAGATTCTTGAAATTGCATTTGAAGCTGTAATTCGGTGGAGGCCTCTGGACACTGGACTCTGGTTACTTTTTGGGTTTTAGCGACTGCAAACAGAGGGCTTGGGAAGCGCGCCTCCAGTTGGCAAGAGGCCCACAGTCTCCTGCATAGATAGTCATCTCATCCCTCTTCCTATTGGGAGATGAGCCTGTCTTGTCTCCAAAAAGGAGAGGACCTGGGAGGTAGGCATTTGATAGTCCAGGAAGTATCACTGGACCGTGGTCCCACAGTTAAGACACAGTATCTGGGACCAGAAGAAAGCAATGAAAGGCCAGGACACACGTGCTTTGTGGGTGGGAGCAGAAGAGATGGCAGGTTCTAAGTGCTTTGGATACATGGTCTCCTTTCATCCTCATTTCAACACTGTGCTTTATCCCATGTTTTAAGTGGGGAAACAGTGGCATGGGGAAGTTATTTGCTCAAGGCTATCCAGCTAGTCAGTGGCAGAGGTGGTGTTTGAACCCAGATCTGCCTCCAGAGATCATGCTTTTAACCACTATGCTGCCTTTTTCAATGTGGTATATCTCCAATGATGGAGCCAAATCAGGGCATGGATAACCAAACTGGAAGAAAATCCAAAATTCCTGTCCATGTGAAATGCATCCTGTGATGCTTCTGCAGCACTTGTTCCTTCCCAGCAATGATTTCCTGATGTCAATATCAATTTGGTGTCCATTTTCTCAGCCCATGCCTGTCAGTGAGTGGAGGTGCTGTGGCACTCAGGCCTGGGTACTGGGAGCCTGGGGTGCACACGGGACCTGCCCTGGGTTGGCTGGAGGGGAGGCCCATCTTCTGATCACATCCCCAGAGTGGGGAGTTGGAAGTGGGGAATCCACTCAACCTGTAGGACTGGGGGATGGCGAGGGCAAGGCTCCCACCTGCAAAAACACTTTCCCTTCCAGGGAGCGCGCCCTGGGTGGCTCTGAGGAGCTGGACAGTAAGAGGTTTGGTTTGCCACTTCAAAGAGAGCCAGGAAAACCCTTTCTCCCACCCCTTACTTCTCAACCATTTGGGGCGCAGTCATCAGAGAAATAAGGGGCAGCAGATATAACCAGGCTCCAGGTCAGACTGATTTTGTAAGAAGTATATGATTTTCCCCCAACCTCCCTTCTCCATTACATCCTTAAAACCCCTGTTACCAGTGGTTTCCAGCAACTGAGGGAGTGGGCAACAACAGACAGAAGAGAGATGAGACCGAGTGTCAAAGCCTTCCACTCCAGAGACTGTTGGGAAAAATATTCCTCCTGGGACCCAACCACCTGGGGACGTGGGGACCAGCAAGGAGGACCTGGGCCTTGTTTCTGGGCAAGGTGTGGTCCAGGTGGGAGGAGGGGGCTGTTGAAATAGTGGGAGGAGGGCACAAAGGGACAATGGGGACAGAGGCCTGAAAGCTGGCCCTGAAACTGTCTTCAGGCCCAGCTGGAGGACGGAGGGGCTCCGGGCACCAAGGGCAGGAGGGTGAGAGGATGGGTCAGGGTGAAGAGCTGCCTTCTTAAAGGGACCCTGTTTGCCCCCTAGACATGTGCCCTCACCCACTGCATTCAGCTCTGTGTAAATACCCCAGGGCTGTGTGCACAGGAGCTCTTGGCAACAAGGGACCTGGCTGGTTTCTGCAGCCCCCTAGGTAGTGTGCCACCAAAGAGAGATGCCAGTCTAAAGCCTGCAGTAGCATAGCCTGCTGAGGACAAGTGTGAGGCACCAGGCCTTAACTCCAACAGAGCCCAGCCAGTGCCAATCCAGTGGGAGCCGGCGTGCAGCCGTGGGCAGAGGAGGCTGTGGTCAAGAAAGAGTTGCCTGTCTTGTGCTTTCCTTCTGTATGCACGTATATATGCAAAGAAATCCGGGAAAAGGGTGACCAGGGGTGCATAGCCAGGTGGCTGACAGGGCTCCTTAAGGTCTCAGCCCTTCACCTTGGTGCGCCTGCTGATTAACTGTGTGTGTTTCTCTGGTTTTCAACACCAAACCTTTGCTCTGCTCTGTCCATTCCTTCCTTTTCCTTTCTCCATCTCAGAGGTGTTGCAGACCAAGGCCAGCTTACCCATTTTGTTTCAGGTCTCTCCGATGAAGATTCCAACTCACCCTCCTCTCTTCAGCACTGACACTCATATCTTCCTCTCTCTCCTGCCCCCACACCCAAATAATGTTTTCTTGCCCATTTTCTAGGCTGATGCAGACAATTCCCGGATTCTGTTCTTGTTCTTGTTTCTCCTTTCTCTTCCTTGACTTCCCTGCCCTTCCCGCCTGAAATAGCTCTACCCACAAAGATGGTATTCATATCGAGAGAGTGGCCCAGTCTTTTCCAAAATCAGTTTTAAGATTTATGCATAGTCATAGTTCATTTGGGGTCTTCACTCCTTCCCTCCCCGCAAAATCACCATTCTCCTTTTGCCCTGTGAATGATCTCTGAGAACCTGGGAGGAATTGGTTATTTCCTGCTCATAGCATGTGACTTAAATGGAAGAGAGAAGCCGCTCTGCCTCACAGGCTCCACTATATTCAGAAAAATACCCTGGGAAGCCAACAAGACATTCTTGATTTGAAGCTGACCCTCACCTCACCCACGCCCTGGTCAACTGATCTCTGCTTCCCCAGTCCTGGCTGTCCTGGCTGTCCAGAGTCTCCACAGTGGCGTTTCTGTTTTCTTTTGGCAGAAATGCCTGGGAACTGAAAGGCCCCTTTCCCCGTGACCTGACCTCCCTCACTAAGAATAACAGCCTTAGGACAGCACGTCTTTCGGTCCCTCTGGACAGAGGGCATGGCTGGGAAGTGGGAAGTTAAGGGAGCTGGATAGAGCCAGGAGGAAAGGGAAGAAAGCAGATTCTTGGCTTTGTGAGTAAAAAAAGGCAAAGTTGGCAGCCTTCAAGTAAGCTCAGGAGAGATCTGGGAACCTCTCAGGTGACGCTTCATGCTTTCCTACCTCACTCTGACCTCTAAAATTCCACCTCCTGGAAGCCCAGAGGGCAGGAAAATGCTGGTCCCGCCAAACAAATGTGTCCAGCCCTGTCTTGTCCCCATTGCAGACCATTTCTAAACTAAAGGCGTAAATGTTTCTTCTTAAAGAAGACAAATCTGTAGTAGTAGATTCTTCCCCCTCTGCCCATGGGAATATGACTGCTTGTACCTGGGGGTGTATGCGGTCACAGAACATTGCTCTGCAGGCTCCTACACCTCCCAGACCCAAGAAATCCATCTGCTAAACAGTCCACCCATCCAGGACACCTGGGGTCCCATGGGGCCTCTGGGACAGCCCATTTCTTGATTGACCAGTTGTCCAAGTACATGAAAAAAGTCTTTTAAGAACATTCATCTCTTCTCTTCTCCAAATATGGTGAAAAATAAATAAAATCCTACTTGCCCTCCCTTATGTAGGGTTACTTTAGTGATCCCTGGAATGTTTTTGACTTCCTCATCATGAAGTCAGGACACTGGTCTTCCCTGTCTGTGCCAGAATCTCTCCATCAGGGCAATACTGCCTTCATCCTCTACTAGGCAACCAGCCTCCCCCCGCCCACCAGCTTATTCCTAGCAAACCCATCCTCAGGAAAGGCTTTGATCACCGCACGCCCTCTGGGTGCCTTTTGCATTCAGCAGGACCCTACCTTAAAACGATCATGAAGGAAGCTTCCTGCTTAGGAAGCCTCAGAAAGCCCTGTCTAGAGCTACATACCCACTCACAGACTAAGAGCCCAACCTTGCCTCTGCCTCCTTTCCCTTAGGAAAGTCTTTGCCAGGGTTGGAACTGCCCCTGGAAACGCTGGGATGTGTCCAGTGCAGGAACTAGGGTTACCCTGATTCGATCTGCAAGAGTTGCACTTAATATGGATCCCGTTTTAATAATTTGGTCCTTCTTTTATTTCTGAGTTTTATGTGAGTTTATATATTATACAGCCTGCCACCCTGAGGCCCACACTGATGGCTGTGGTTTTCAAAGGCTTTTTTATCACCAGCTTCACCCGTAGGACTGAGCCCAGTACCCTCTGAGGGGTGACACCCCTGTGTTCCCTCCCTCTAGATAGGCCTTTCTGCTGGAAGAGGACTGGGGATGCAGGACATGCTGAGCGTGGACTGAAAAGAGAGTGTAGTAGCCACAGCCTGCCCCCTGGCGACTTGCACCACCCCGCCCCCACACCTCCCCCTGCCCCTGGTGGAAGGTGGACAGGGCCTCTGTGGAGGAGGGGTAGGGTGGGTGGATCTGTAGGACGCTGGCCATGTGACCGAGGGAACTCTGGCAGTAGGGTTAGAATGTCGCCTCCCTGCTGCTCCCTCCCTGCTCAGCCTCCGGGGCTCCTGGACTCCTGGGCTCCCGGCCATGGTGAGGGCGTCTGGAACTCCAGAGGCAACACGGAGGTGCCTGGACGATGATTCTGATGGTGGTGTTGCTCTGTGCTTGTCTGTCTAATATTCCTTTTTAATCCCCATCCTGCCTGCCCTCCCTTATGTAGGGTTACTTTAGTGATCCCTGGAATGTTTTTGACTTCCTCATCGTAATTGGCAGCATAATTGACGTCATTCTCAGTGAGACTAATGTGAGTATTACCCTGCCGTCCCCAGGAAACCTCCTCCTTCCTCCTCCTCTGCCTCCTCTGTTTCTCTCTCTCTCACTCTCTCTGTTTACCTTCTTTTATTTATTTTTTTAATTTCCTGTTTTTACCCGCCTCCAGTCATGCCTTTTATTGAACCTGCCGTCGTCCTGTGGGGAAAAAAAGTGGGAGCTTCTCCTCCTTTTTTTCCATTTACCTCAGCTCTGCCCAGCTGTGCTGGGCTGGGGCGTGGAGCTGAGCAGAGAGTGCAGGGGACACACCGCCTGGTCCCCGGGCGGCCGCAGCACCACGCCACCTTTGAACTAACCCAGCTTTTGTTAGGCCTCTGCACCCTGTGAAAACCAGGGTATCCAGGTTTGAGCCGCCAGAACTGTAGAGTGGTAAACGAGTGTTTAATATGCCCACGTAACCTCTTTCTTTTCTCATTTTTTTTTCTCTTCTCTCCCTTTTTCC
>NW_016107494.1:4095150-4109747 GCF_001604975.1 Cebus imitator
TTTTTTTTTTTTCCCTTCATTTTATTTTCTCTCCCCACCTTCTTAATTTTATTTATTTATTTAATGTGTTCGTTTGAATTGGTTTGAAGGTCTTTTTTTTCCTGGTTGCTTTATTTTGAAATCTTTTTTTTTTTTTTAAACTTTGGAACGCGTTAGGCCTTCCCCTTTTCTGTTAAGTTCTGATTGCTGCATCTTTTCTCTCTCCCGGACAATCAGCCTGGCATGACTCACACTGTATAGGAGGAAGCAGCTCTGGGAGTTTCGGAGTGAGAACATGAGGGGATGTTTACCCCTCTGGGCAGCTGCCGGGGCAGGGACCCAAACCTCTTCTGGCCTCCACCTTCTCCTCCAGCCACTGCCTGTCCTACTGTCTCCTTTCCATCCCCACAGCATCTTAGAAGGGAGCTCCCTCAAAGTGGAACACCCTGAATTAAGGCTAGGACTTAGCCTACTTCATCGGCCGTAGCCCACCCTCGCCCCAGGACCACCCGTGATCTTGGGTTAAATGGGCTCTGTTTCCATTTAACACCAGCAGTCCGTGCAGGCATCCAGGTCCCTGAGGCTCATTTGGAAGAGGAATGAGAAGAGGACAACCAGTCATGTTTGGACTCTTCTCTAGAGGTGGTGGGTGATCTGCTGAGAGCCCCTCTGGGTGGACCTTTCCTCCTAGTTGCTGTGAAAGCAGCCCCCATGTCAGCGCCTCACTCCCACATGTACCTGCCGCCCCTGCCCCCGACCCCTGACCTCTCACACCCCTGCCTCTGGCTCCCTGGCCTCAGACACAACCCTAGCCTCTGCCAGGCCTCCTGCCGCCTCCTCCTCCCAAGAGGTGCCTCCTCCTATACAACTCCTACCAGTTCCTGCACATGTCTTTTCTGTTACCTGGCATGTTGAAATCTCTCTTTATCTATAGGCAAGCCCTCTTGTGGTCAGTCTTTAACATGTGTTGTTTAATTTTTTTGTCGTTATTTTTCCTTAATTAAGAGACTTGGTAATGTTTGCATAGACCTTTGATGCACTGAACCATTGAATAACAGCACAGAACAGACGCTTTAGAGTTTTGATCTGAGATGTTTGGAAGTACCCCGCCACCACCCCCAGCTCCTCCATGCACCCTTACACCTCCCTCCACTCCATCTTTTGCTCCCAGTGAGTTACACTACCATGTTATCTTGCCTGCCTGATTCTTCCAGGTTAGAAGCCCCTGTCTGCTCCACTTCCAGCAGATGGACTTTGGAAAGCGGTTGTTACACTTGTCATATGTCCCCACTGTAGCCTGGTGTCCCAACTCTGCTCACCCTATAGCTCCAGAGACCATGGCCCCTCTGTCTCCCTGTGTCTCAGAGAACTGTCTTTGTCCCGCGTGTGCACATGTGTGTGTGTGTGTGTATGTGTGTACATGTCTAAGTGTGTGTGCATGTGTGTATGTGTGTACATCTGTGTGTGCATGTGTATGTGTGCGTGTATGTGTATGTCTGAGTGTGTGAGTGTGCGTGTGTTCGTGTGTGTATGTGTGTACATGCCTGTGTGTGCATGTATGTGTGTACATGTCTGTGTGTGAGCATGTGTGTATGTGCGTACATGTCAGTGTGACCACGTATGTGTGCGTGTGTGTGTGTGCATGTGTACGTGTATACTCATGTCTGAGTGTGTGTGAGCATGTGTATGTAAGCATGTGTGTATGTGTGTGTGCATGTGTGTGTATGTATGTGTGTGTGTGTACATGTCTGAGTGTGTGTGATCGTGTGTGTGCATGTGTGTTTATGTGGGTACATGTCTGAGTGTGTGTGAGCATGGGTGTGTGCGTGTGTGTATGTGTCCATGTGTGTGTACATGTCTGAATGTGTGTGAGCATGTGTGTATGCGTGTGCACGTGTGTGTATGTGTGTGTGTACTCTCCTTTAACTTCTTGCAGTAAATCCTCAGATCATTTTTTAAATCAATCTTCCTACTCGTGCTCTGAGTCTCCCCTCCCCTCTCTGAATGGACCCCAGTGTTGCAGCTGGATGAGCCCCAAGTTGCTGTTCCCGCTCATGCACATAAAAGCCAGAGCTTCTGTGCTCAGAGCTTGTGCTATGCAGTGCTCAGCCCTGGGGGACACTGCAGGGAGAGAAACAGGAAAGACAGGGCAGCGGTGGGCTCAGCCCTCAGGAGGTTTCCTTTCCAGACAGCAGTGCAGAGCCACATGAAAACCTGGGCAGAGGGGCCGAGAGCCCCACAGCAGGAAAATGTAGGAAAGTGACAGCAAGCTGCCCGCCTGTGCAGAGGCCCCTGCAGCTCCTGGGGTCCTGCGGGTTTTTCTCACAGTGGGCAAGGCCCCTATCACTCAGTCTGCCATTTTCTCCCAAACTATTCATGTCTTTAAAAGAAAAAGAAAAAACAAAAAAACATTTTCTAGGATATAAAATTTATACAGAAAAGGGGGCTCTGTTGGGGGTAGGGAGGGGGCCTGAACCCATGCAGCAGCTCCTGACATTGGAATCGTGGTTTTCTATTTACAAGTCACTTTGCATTTCTCTGACTTCACTCTTAACTACCCTTTGAATTTGACAGGTGAGAATTCTCATCCCAATTTGCTGATGTTAAAGGTGATGATGGAAAGATTAAGTGCGTTTCCAGTGCCTCTGAGTCAGCCCAGCCCTCCTGGGGCCAGCTCACTTCCTGCTAGGCCAGAATCCCTGGTCTCTGTACTCCACAACACCTTTTGGCAAATAGAAATCTTACCTGTCCCTCCTGTTGTACTGCCATCAGCCATGACTTACTCAGAACTTACGTTCTGTAATTGATATCTTAAATAATCACAGGATTTTTTCCACTTTCTAAATAAGCAATTATCAGCCACCCTGAGAGTTCCATTGCCCCTGTGTCCTCCCACACCGAGATGCTCCTCACAGCTCCAGGCTGAGGCATTTGTGGCTTTGAAGTCCTACTGAAGGATTGTCGGGGGATAGGGTGGCAACCGTGCATGTGACTGAGAGCAAGAGGAGGTGTCCTGAGACCCGACATCTCTTTCGGAGCCAGTTTCTCCCCTCTCCCACACAACTGATGGCTTATGAACAAAAAGAACAAACATTACATCCCCCGAGGCAGGAAGGCGGTTTGGGAGAGGAGAAAGCTGGACCTGAAGTCAGAAAACTGGCAGCTTGTTGAGTCTTGCTGCTGCTTCCTGTCAAAGCGTTACCAAAATGCCCAAAGACTGTTTTTTCATCTGTCAGAGGAATGTGGTATTTACGGCAGTGTGTTTTGAAGCTCAAATAAGAGCATCTATTTAAAAACTCTATATAAACTGGTAAAGCACTGTGGAATGGGAGAAACTGTGGCACCCAAGCAAATGACATTCTTTCCAAAATTACTGCTGGTGTCACTGGGAGGGCCTAGTCTCCAACCAAGACCTTTCTGTTAGTCTAATTATAACTTACAACCCACAGGTGAGAGCCCTGTCTCCCAGATATGCTTAGACCCATGAGATGGCCAACAGGCACAGCCAGATCAAACCCAGCACACACACACTTACCACGGCCCATAACTCTGAGGCCTCGAGAGGCTTGCTCTGAACACACAGTCTGGCTTGACCCTGAGCTCATGTCGCAGCCAGTGTGAGGGACGCCAGCTTAATTGAGCAGCATTGCATGTCCTCAGAGGTAGCTCCCTCCCACTAGGTAGTTCTGCCTCTAGGGCACTGGCAGCTTATGGGCAGCCCCAGCATTTTCTTCCCAATCCCATGGGATCCTTCAGAAAATCCTGCATCCGTGGATCCTGCTTTGGTACTTCCAAGATATTTTTAGTCATACTGTCATCACAAGACATATATTCCCAGGGATATGATCTATTTGGAAAGAGTCTACATTGTTAGCCTCAGTGTAATGCATGAGGGCGTTTCACCTGTAACCTGCCATCTTTAACTCCTAAACCCCTCCCCAGATACCTTACCCACCCTAAATTTCCTCCGAATGTTCCCCACATCTAAACCTGTCTCACCTTTTCTCTTCGCCTTTCCCAGGCTATGGGGCCCCTCCCTCTCAGGAACCATCATTCATTCATTTCACAGCATTTAGAGTCTCACTGCCTATGCGTCAGACACGGTTTGAGGCACCTGGGATCCATCAGTTGGCAAACCAAAAGCCCCTGCCTTCACGGGTTTGCACTGTAGACAGGAATAGTCAGACAATTCACCATGCAAGGAAGAACAGAAAATAAGGAACCCGTACGGTATGTTAGAAGATGATGGGTGCTTTAGGAAAAAAAAGTAGTGCCTGATAAGGGGGCTCCAAGGTGCTGGGGAGCAGTGATGGCAGGCATTGCTTTAAATAAGATGAGTTTCCTTGAGGAGGTGACAGTTGAACAAAGCAGCGACATGAAGGAATTGAGGCATTCTCCATACAGAGATCTGGGAGAAGAGGTAGCAGGGCAGGAGGAGCCAGCGTGGCTGCTGCACACTGAGCTGGGAGGGGAGAGGCGAGTAGCAGAGGGGTAACCAGCAGGGTCCACATGTGGGCTTTTACTCTGAGCAAGAAGGGGACATGCCCATGGTTTTGATTAGAGGTGTCATGTGACCTGACCCTGGTTTGTTTAAAGAGACCACTCTGGCTGGCTAAAGGAGTCAAGGGTAGAATCTGGAAGATCATTTAGAAGGCAAATGCACTCATCTAGCTGGAAGTGGCTGGTAGCATGCAGCAAAGTTGTGGCTAGAAGCGGTGGAAAATGGTCAGTGGTACAAGTGGTGGAAAATTGTCAGCCCATCACTCTGTTTTGGAAACAAAATTAGCAATCTCTCCTGACAGACTGCCGGGGGGAAGGAGGGGAATTGCCCAGGAGGACTGGGAGGTTTGGCCTAAGTCAGAGAAGGATGGAGCCGATGGGCAAGGAGGCGGGTTGGAGGTGGGGCCAGTGTGAGTGAGGAAACTCAGAGCACAGTTTTGACTCATCTGTTAGCCCTTGGAAGGGACATGTCAAGTGGACAGGTGGACACACTGCTCAGAGGCCTGGGGATGGACTTACTCACCGCAAGATGGTACCCAAAGCCCAGCACTAGAGGAGAGGAAGCGACAAGAGGCAGAGTCATGGAGAGGCCTGGGCCAGGGCCTCTGACACAAGGAGATCAGGACCCGCAAACTTCTGTTCATCCGGGAGATGCCTCTGAACAGCTGCCAGGTGTCATGAGAGGACAGTCTTCAGGCCCCCTTGTGTGGTCATGCTGAATTCTGTGTCGGGATCTGAGCCATGGGCCCCTGCCCTTCTCCTCCGGATGCATCGCCTGGGGCTACATCCACGCTTCTCTTCCTCTGAGCCAGAGAGGTGAGAGTGCCGCGTCCGGCTGCTCTAAGGAAGCCTCTTGGTCTTCCTCAGTGCCTGGGTCTGAAGTCGTATTTTCCTGAGGTTGTTCACAGAAGTTACTATAGCATCAAAAACTGCTCCCTAAACATCCCAAATTGGAATCAATTTGACTACTTGGGCCGACAGCCTTTCCCAACACCCTTCTTTTTCATTCTGTATTTTAAAATATACTGAACAATAGAAAGCGCTGGGCAGCCTGGATTCCTGCATCATGAACATAGAGGAACATTCGCAAGTTGTGAATGAAGATGCCTTGGTTATGCTCCCAGTTCTGGTGACTTACAGCAATGAACTCCATTCTCTGGACCTCAATTTCCTTGAATGCAAAAGTGAGGAGCGAGAGGTTTGGGATGGTCTCTTGTGACTCTAGCATGCAGTGATTCTGACTTGGGCATTTTCTGACAGCTGGAGGGGGATGCTTCATTACCCCCATTGCCTTGCTGGGTTCTGAAGTGGCGTTTCATGTCATCAAGCATCCATGGCTTCATGGGGATGACTCCTCCCGAGATGGGGTCGTCTGCATGGAGTTAATCCCCGAAGCCACAGTGCTGAAGGAGAGCAAGGCAGGAAAGGCTCCCTTGGCTTTGGTGGGACTCATGTGCAGATTTTCCAGAGAAAAGGAGCAGAAGAAAGACCTTCAGGGAGCAGAGCAGGCACAGGGATCCTGTGAGGGGAAAGAACCTGGCCCCGGAGCTTCTGGGCACAGCTCACAGGAGGAATTGCTGAAGGCTTTGCATGATGCACAGAAGTGTTCAGAGCAGGGAAATAAAGCTAAGCGAAGATGCACTGGCTGTGAAAATGAGAAGAAGACTGACTTGAGGACGACCTAATAACGAGCACAGATCAGGCATCAGGCTGAGGACATCATACACATGATCAGATGAAACCTGAGTGCTTACTCTCCACATGAGGAAATCAAGGCTCAGGCAGGAAGAACCTCTGCCCGAGGCCCCACAGTGAATGGGAGGCAAATCTTGGATTCAAACCCATTTCTGTCTAAGAATTGGCTCTTGCATTTCCACAGTGCCCGCTGGCTAAATCCCTGGGCCAGGCTGGCCTGGGCATGGCATTGCTGAAGGGCAGGGCCCAGTGGCTCCTGCACTTCCTCATTCAGTGCCTCCTGGCAACAGGACTTGGGGGTGGAGCTGCTTGATTTGACTTCTCTGTGTCGGTTGATGCTGCGGATGCTGAATCCACAGAGCCCGGGATCCTCCTGGGATGTGTAGCCTCCAGACAGAATGCAGGCTACACACCAGGATCCATGTCCCTGGTTACAGGGCCCAGAATGCAAGGGCCAGGAGGCGTAGAGCAGCACCACTCCCTTTGCCCAGTTGCATCTGCATCTGCAGCTGGAGAAAGAGACTGGGGGCCAGAGGGATCAAGCAGTGACAAGGAAGGGCAGGGAGTATCGAGGGATCAGCCTGTGGGATACTGGCCCCAAGTTTTCCCCACCCAGGCCCGGAAAGCCATTCTACCTTAGCATCTTTCCACCATAGACCGACAGGCACAACTTCCAGTAATTGTCCCTCACTATGCCCCATAAACGTCATAAGTAAGCCGGGCTCCTCTATCTCGGCTCTGGGTCCTGGAGGGATGGAAGAAAGGCAGTCAGTCCTGAGTCATAGAGAGAGCTGCTTGCTGCACGTCCACCCCCTCAGGGGTGAGTCAGCTCAGCCTGCACGACTCCAGCCCTCTGTCTCAGCCTGCAACCCACAGTGCTTGCGTGGGGCAGCAGACCTGGCTCTCTCTGTCTGCCTTTGTGACTGAAAACACTCCTCCTGCCCCCTGCCATGGCAGAGAAGGGGCCAGGATGGGCACAAGAAATGCCAGGCTGAGTGGGCCCCTCCAGCGTTGTGATAAGAGAGGAGGGTAGAGAGATGTGGTCAGAAAGTAGATTCTTCCAAGGACATTAGGGTGGGCACACCTTGGAGACCACCTAACCCAAACCCTTGTTCGTTTATTCCTCAAAGTTACCTTGAGCCCCTGCTGTGTGATATTGCCTGGGGATATACAAATTCTCTAGGACACCAGGACACAAAAGGCCAGAGGCAGGAAACAGGGTTTTCACAGCAAGCTGACCAGAACTCCCAATCAGTAGGGGGCTCAAGTGGGTGCTGTTGCCAGCATTGTCTAGATGGCGTTGGTGAGTGTGGCCTGAGCTGGTTCTAGGACAGATAGATAAATCAAATTCGGTGGTCTCAGGACAGCTGGGTGGGGCAGAGCTTGTCCTTGCCATCTCCCTCCAGCCCCACTTCTCATTGCTGGAGCCTCCTGTTGCTTCAGAGTCCCTCCAACTTCTTCCCACTTCCAGCAACACCCCCTGACCCCCAACAAACCCAATGCTACCAACATGCCTTGTTTCCAAACGAAGTGATTCCAGCACAGTAATTCATGCTGGAGTGATAGGGACTCAGTGAGCTGCCCTTCTAGTACATCATTGTACCTTGAAGAGAAGGCCGTGCTCAACCTGCAGGTGGAATGTTTCTTGTATTTCAGGTGAGCCTGTAACAACGTGACCCCTGAGTGGGGAAGATACTTTTGTTAGGTCTCTCTCCCATCTTCCCCTTTTCTAGCTGTTCTACAAAGGCTGTTTTCTACTCTGCTTAAGAATACAGCTGGCCCTTGAGAGAGTTAGCATCATTCCTCGAGGTGGTATGTGGCATCTGACCATCAGCACCCCTGGGAGAAGGCCAAAGGCCCCCCAGATCTCAAGGGAGAGGGCCAGGCTTGCTGTGTAACGGGTGTGATGTGGGGTTGAAGGGGTGGGAACAGAGAGACAGGCCTGGGCAGTGTCCTGGTACAATGAGTCTTCTTAAAATCTTTTGCATTGAGAAGTACTCTGCAGGTTTGACCCAAAAGGTCCATGGGAACCTGTTTTTTTATAGGCATCCAATTTGGGTTCTTAATTCAGCTGTGTGAGGTTGCTGAGGTCCCGACCCGGCTCTGACCCGTCCAGGCTCCCCATGCCCTCTGCCTTCTGCCCCAAACCGTGTCACTTTTTGTTTTCCTCAAATGCTCTTTCCTATTCTCATCAACCCACATACAGCCCTCTATTCCCCTCCACGTAAGGGCGGGAGGAAGTTGCCTGGCACACCCCTTGCTGTGGCCAGACAGCTGGTGATACCTGGCTAGTGTCTGACACTTTAGTTCCTACAGGCTCAGCAAGCTGCTGTTGCAGTTTTTGCCAGAAAGCTTGTAAAGCAAAGGCACCTAGAAGATGCCGTGGGCTGGTAGTGAGGAGACACAGGCAGGCTTAAAGATGCCCAGGGTGCCTCGAGACGCATGGCCATTTCTGTGGATGCCTATTTACTCTCAGATTTGGTGCTCTCGCCCTGGGAATCATCTGTTTCTTTCCTTTTTGAGTCTCTGGCCCTCCCTGCCACACCCACTCTGTTTCTCTGCCTTCCTTCTCTATTCTGTATCCTCTCCCTCTGGCATAAGGAGTTCTTTGAGGTAGTTAGCACTACTGGCAAGCTGATTTCATTCTTCATGGGCTTTTTTGTCGGTGGAGGTCTGTTTGTTTGTTTGAATGACCAGATACTGGGCTGTCCTTCCCAGGGGAAGATGAAACTGCCAGGCAGTTCTGTAGTCAGTCTTGTTGAGCGTGTTTCTGGCAGGTAATAGCACCTAGGGAGCCATCAGGTTGCAGATGGTAACAGTGAGACCCTGAGGCTTTCAGCCACTTGCAGCCAGCAAACTGGTCACTGCAGCCAGTAGCACAGGGCCTAGCTCTCAGCCATCTACAGCTTCACACACAAAGCAGGAAGAGCACAAGAGGGCCAGGAACCACAGCCCCATGCTGGCAGCCTGGCTGCCAGTCCGCTTGGGTTCAAAGACCACTTGAGGGGAGTTCCGAAGGGGCATTTCAACTCAGTGTCTTTAACTTCAAACACACAAGACAGGCCCTCTCTTTCTAGCTGGAATTCCACTTTGGAGAAACACAAAAGTCAGGGGGTTTCCAACCTGGGGGACATGGGCCGGGGCAGAGTCATTTCCATGCTTCCCATCCGTCTTCAGCTTTATCCTCGCTAGTTCCCTGTCCTTCATCTTCCTCTGCTCAGCTCTCCTCCTCCATCACTTTGGTCTCTCCATTCACACCAAACCAAAATGGGAATTCTGCTTAAAATTGCTTCCAACTGCACATACCTCATTCATTTGCTCTTTTGTCTGAAAGCCACTGGCCTCTGCCCTCAGCTCCTGTCTATCCCAGCTGACATGTGTTTATCCTTCTCCTCTCTCAGCAAGTAGCCTGTTCCTTCAACTTTAGGAGGCTTGCAGTTTAAAACATGCTATACTTTGGCCTCCTTAAAATGCCTTGCCATGCTGCCATCCCCAGTGGCTCCAAGATTCAGCACCTCCTGACTCCTCCTGAGATGTGTGTTTCTCCTGGTAGGAAGGGAAGATAAAAGGATCATGAGGACCCATGCACACATACAGACCCTTAACCTACATCTGCTGGCTCCTGGCCATGAAGTTGGTGTCAGATGTCTCTAGCAGCCCCTGACCCCTGCTATTCCCAGCTCTCTCTGTTCACCAGCCTGACCACCATCATCCTGACCCAGATTTACCTCCAAGGCCTCTCCCTCAAAGCCCCACCCCTTGGTCCTCCTCCACACCATGACACCCCCCACAGAATCAGCTGTTGTGTCTTGCAGATCAACCTGAGATTAGAGGTAGTAAAAGCAGAGAAGCGGAGCATAGGGAGGGGATACCAGCTGGATCGAGTCCTTCAGGTGGCTTGGAGTGAAATTTATGTCAGATCTGCCTCCCTAAGTTCTGGACAAGACATTTAAAAAAATACAGCGAGCGTTCTGTATCAGGACCACGATTTAGAGACTCACAAACTCCCATGGCATTACATTTGACGTCTGTTTCAGAGGCACATGGAATCTCAGTGATGCTGAGGTCACAGCGTTGTCTCAATGGCAGCCATTGGAATTGGGCGGTCCTTTTCCATAGAGCCAAGAGCCAGCCTTCCCTGGAGGAGATCAGAGGGTTATCTGCACCTCTCAAATTCAGCCTGCCAAGGAGAACACAGCCATGGCTTATGCCCCCTTCACAGTGCTCTCTGGCCCCCTAACTGCAAGAGAGTATTGTGGAAGACAGCTTGATTGAGTATTCCAGCCAGAGATCTACTGCTCAGCCGCTGAATTTCTATAATCCTTACCCTTGGCTGTGCTTTTTAAAAAAATAATTTTTAAAAACGTTTTTTCTTATGTTAAAAAGCTATTTTTCAACTACCTTTTAAGTCTCCAGAGAGACCATGTGATCTAGCAAGCAGGAAACACACCCCATGGCTTCCCACACCATCCTGTTGGGAAAAGCCTCCACCTGGGAGGATCCTGTCTCTGCTGGCCTCTGGCATTCCCTGAATGTCACCCCTCAGCATCCTAAATGTGGCCTAGAGCCGGCACTCCGATGAAAAGAAGTGCACAGTGAGTACCTTCCAGAAATAAGGACTTCATCCACGGGGGTGTTACTTGTCATTTGACCCTGAACTTAATTCAAAAGGCAGCTTTCCAGAGACCTCTCATTAGCTGCCCTGCACTGCTCCTTTCCTCACCAAACCAAGGCAATCTGCGTAAGCATATTGAAGGAAGGAAATTGGCTTTCCTTTCTATTTGCCCTGAGCCTGTTATCCGGAACCACTAACCAGAACTCTCTCTGAAAATGACCAACCTCTGCCTCAGATATGGAATAATAACTTCATTTCATTTATATCATTACATGAACAAATTAAGTTAATTGCCCCAATATCATGAAATCATTAAAAATTACCAGATCATTAGAAAACAAGGATGAAAGAATTGGCTGCTCGGAAATTTCTCCATGCCTACCATTAGTGGAGACAGTGCCATATTAAAAATCAGCCAGAGTGCTCAGGTTATGTAAGCAGCTCTGTTGGCTCCGGTAAAAGAAGAATGCAGTCTCCAGGCTGGTGGGGGTGAGGGGGAAGTGGGTGGGGGGGTCTTTAGGGAATCCTACCGCCCCTTTCTTCCCCTGGAAAGACCACAGATGGAGAAATTACAAAATAACTCAAGGGCACCGAGAGCAAATCTGGGAAGGAGTCAGAGATTAATGGCCCAAGTATTCATGGCTACCAGCAAATTCTGAATTTACATCCAAAGGTAGAACTGATGCTTTATAGTTTCTCAAGTGGCCATACTAGGTATTTAAAGACAGAAATGTGTCTCTGAGCTAAAAGTGCTGATCTTCGGATACCACAGATGTCCAGCTCCAGCAAGTCCAATCTCTCCTTCCATCCCAGCAGGGGATTCACTTGCCAAGGGGAAAGGGTACCAAAGATTCCAACAATTACGTGGGGTCATGTAGGAAACATCCAGGGCATGCATCAGTAGACCATGGGTGCCCTGAGGGCAGGGGCTGTGTCTTAGGCTGCTTCCTATTGTTACCATGTAGAAATCACTCAGGGATTGCTCTGTGATTTCATTGTCAATGGTTATTAATTTTTGAGACCACGTACCTTGTAAGCATAGCTCCTTATGTGAAAACAGGTTTGTGTGGTGGTAGAGGTAACACTACCTAGCTAGTCAAAGATGCCCTGTGAACAGTAAGGCTTAAGGCTCAATAAAAAGTTAATCTTTGAGTCTCTAGCTTCTTCCAAAGTTGGTCTCTTTGGAAAGTTGTCATTATGTGGGCAGGAGAATGCCACATAGAGATCCCTGAGAGTCCTCATTCTTCCTCTTTCTACTGTCCTCATAGCTGCGCCTGACGTTTTCTTGTCTGCTGTTACAGAGACGTGCCATAGGAATTGTTACATCAACACATGTTATTAAAATACAAAATACTCTCGAGATTATTAGAGCAGACCTAAAGTCAAGTCTTAAAGTGAAATATGACTTAAACAGACAAGGTCTTAAATGGGAGCTATAAAATGCAACAAGAGAAAAGACAGTTAAGACAAATGTTTAAAAGTCCCAAATGAAGGATTCTGAATGTGTTTTCATTCATATATGTGTGTGTATGTATGTGTGTGTGTGTGTGTGTGTGTGTGTGTGTGTGTGTGTGTATGAGACGGAGTCTTGCCCTGTTGCACAGGCTGGAGTGCAATGGCGTGCTCTCGGCTCACCACAACCTTCGCCTCCCGGGTGCAAGCAATTCTCCTGCCTCAGCCTCCCAAGTAGCTGGGATTTCAGGTGCGCATCACCACGCCCGGCTAATTTTTGTATTTTTAAGTAGAGAAGGGGTTTCTCCATGGTGGTCAGACTGGTCTCGAACCCCTGACCTCGTGATCTGCCGGCCTGAGTCTCCCAAAGTTCTGGAATTACAGGCATGAGCCACTTTGCCTGGTTCTGAATGTTTAAGAAGTAAAATGAAACAGGGTTTTTGTTGTTGTTGTTTTTTGATGCCTAGAGGTTGGTTTAGTTAGGCCAGGTAAGGCAAGTACCTAGGTGTGTTGTCAGAATTGCCCCCATTTTGGTCCTGTTCAGGCTGGGATTGACCCAGAAGACCTTCAAGCATTTGCCCAGAGTTCTGAGAAGTGATGGGCAGTTGTGATGGTTTGCAGGATGGATCCAAGAGGGCAGCAATGGCTCAAGCCTCCTGGGAACTCTGCCCAACACTCTGGAGTTAACATGGTGTAGGTTATCTCCCTCTGGGCCTCCCTCCCTGCACCACTGAAGCCTGAGAAACACAGAACTCCTTGTCCATGAGCAAGGGAGCCCAAGCACTGGGCCAAGATGCCTGTGGATAGCTAGACCTGACCATCCTGGGCAACTCTCACACACCAGAGGAAAAGAGGTTTAGGCGCTTTGCCAATAAATTTCTTCTGTTCATGCCTCTGTGTGTGTATGTGCATGTGTGTGTGAGAGTGTGTGTGTGTGAGAGAGTGTGTGTGAGTGTGTGTGAGTGTGTGTGAGAGAGAATGTGTGTGTGTGTGAGAGAGAGAGAGAAAGTGTGTGTGTGTGTGTGTGTGAGAGAGAGAGAGAGAGAGAGAGAGAGTGTGTGTGTGTGTGTGTGTGTGTGCCTGCGCCTGCCTATGTTTGTCTCTGTGTTCAGTCTCAGCCTGCTAGCCAAATTCTAGGGACCCACACCCTGCAGGCACCCTGGCAGGTGGAATCTTCATGAAGCAGAAGCTGAGATCTAGAGATCCAGATCTAGAGTGTTCTGTAAATGCCTAGAGAAGCATCCCTTTCCTTCTCTTCCCTCATCTCACCCATCCCCCAAAAGGACATCCTACCAACTAGCTATGAAAACACAAAGAATTTGCTGAGAAATCTGTTACCAAAGAAATATTTTCAGGCTGCAAGCAAATGTCTCGTTGTGCACATTTTCATCCTTCAAAATTCCATTACACATTTTCCTTGTTTGTACCTTAAAAACAGAAATACAAGAGCAACCATCTGAAAGTGGGGAGTAAAAGCCAAATCCTGACTTTCTAGAAAGAGTTAGCAGCTCAGATGATCAAGATCAGTCGGGGCTTGAGCCCTCTGTGCTGGAGCGAAAAAGTAAGGGCACCTTCCCGGATCCACACTCCAGGAACTGGGGGAGAGGGCTGGCCCTGGGATACTCACCAGAGGCCAGCTCCCTCAGCTCCTACACCCAAATGAGTTCAGCAATCACACCCGTGAGAACAGCTTCTTGGGGTGTTAGTATCTTAAATTGTGTACAGGGCCTTCAAGTTTAGAAAACAATTAAATAATCATTATTTCATGCCAATGGCCAGGCTCACCACATCTATAGACCAACAGCTAAGCAAAGCCATCTCCTGCCTGAGCCTGAGCTTTGAGAATGAGCCCCACTACGGAGTCTGTGGAGGCCACCTCTGGAGGCCCTCCTCAGTGTTAGACTGAAGTCAGTTTCCCTAACCCTGAGAGGTCACTACCTTTGGGCTGCTTTGCTTAAATGCTTAAATATGTATGGGCAAGGATAGGCCCTGGGGTCAGCAAGGCTTCTGTCCTTCAGCTGGCCCTGCCATAAAGCCCAAGTCCTCAAGGGTTAACAATGGCTAATTAAAACATGAAAACAGGCTTGGCACAGTGACTTACACCAGTAATCTCAGCACTTTGGAAGGCCAAGGCAGGAGGATTGCTTGGGGCAGGCCTTGAGACCAGCCTGGGCAGTATAGTGAGACCCTATCTCTACAAAAAATGTTTTTAATTAGCTGGGCATGGTGGCACGTGCCTGTAGTCCTCACTACTAGGGAGGCTGATATGGGAGGATCATTTGAGCCCTGGAGTTCAAGGCTGCAGTGAGGTGTGATTATGCCATGGCACTCCAGCCTGGGCAACAGAGCTAAGACC
>NW_016107494.1:4109802-4121164 GCF_001604975.1 Cebus imitator
TCTCTAAAACAAAACATTACAAACCTCCATCCACAAAGTCCCGAAGACCTCAGCTGCTTACCTAATAATATTGTGGACATGAGTTATTTAAAGCTCATAGGCAGAAGAATGCCTATGAGTCCTGGTTTGACATGAGACCCAGCAACACAGACCCCACACTCACGGGGATGCCCAGGACCTGCCAGGCCTACACTTTCATGTTTCTTTCACTTGTTTCCTTTTGCCCTCTTCTGCCACTGTGTTGCTCCTGTGTTAGCCAAGACCTAGAATACCGGGCATCTTCATGGGAGACTCATTACAGCTTATCTCTATCTGCCTTTCTTTAAAGCCAGCTGAACATACCCAATGCTCTCCCTCTATGGTAAGACCAACCCTCCCAACCACGCTCCCGGCTTCTGTGGCCCCCTCTAACACCCCCACTCACCCCACCCCGACCTCCAGAGTCCCTGGGAGCCCTGCCTGGCTCTCACTGCATGTGGCCACCGTGTCTGCCGTGTGCCTTGCCTGCCTGTTCCCTTCTTATGTGAGCTGTGAAGGTGCCTTTTGTGCAGTGTTGTTGTGTTACCCCTGAGCTTTCCTTGGGGTGGTAATTCACTGTGATCTTGACTATCTAACAAGCCACTGGGAGAGAATGGGACCCGAGGGCCATTTCCTGTTAAACACCCTGAGGACTCCACTGGCCAAAGCCTCTGACCTTAATCCGATGTGAGAAATTTGCAGAGGGTACCTATGAGAGCCATGGTAGGGCTTCAGGGTAAGGAGGGAAGAAAGAGGTGCTCTAGCCAAGAGATGGAAGGGCGGATGATGATTCCTATTAATCAGTGTCCGTGGCTCCTAGCCTCCCTGTGCTTCAAGTGAAAGGCCACCGTAAGAGGTTTAAGCAGAGATATTTGTTACTGAGAGTGTGGTTGAATTTCCAGCCACTCCAACCTTGCTACCCCTTGCATTTTTCTAAATTCCTCAAGTCCGTTAAAATTAGGCTACAGCCACTATTCTGCAGCAGGATGGAAGCAGAAAAGTGAGCTCTGTTGATGGGACCACTCCTGGTGTAGGAGTCTGTGATTCGCTTTGGCTAAAGTGATAAAAGAGACACCATTCAGTGTGACCTTGAAGCCCCCTTGGCGCAGCCTTCCCCAAAAGGCTGCCATTACGCATTTGAAACCGGGCCAAGTATGAGATTTTAGAAGGACCAGTGGGTTGACTGACTGAGCCACAAAGTCTGCAGGCCGAGGCAAGCTTGGGTGGGTTGATTATTCCCCGGTGCAGCCTGGCCCCGCCTGGCCACAAGGCCGCCACAACAAAGGCTGCACCCAGGGTGCTCTACCCCACTTCCTGGGGACCCTGCTTTCTGGATCAGCTGTCTGGACCTGCCTCGTCTTTGCACCGTCATTCGGTTTATCAGGGGAAATCGGTGCGTCCAAACGGCCGCGTGTGTTTTCCCTTGTCAAGCAGCATTAGGAAACAGCAGCCACCGGGCAGGGGTCTGAACAGTGGAATGGAATTCACACTGCAAGCTGCGTGTCGGGTGTTTTTTGGTTTTTTGTGTGTTTGTTTTGTTTTTTTAACTCAGCAGTCCCAGATGCCCCTGTGGCACCAGCTTCTCAAACTCTTGACACTTGCAGCTGAAGTTCTCCACTGAAGCTTGTGCTTTCTTTTTTTCTCCTTTCCTGAACACAGTGCAACTGACAGCTGAGTTATAAAACCCTAAGCCTCCTCTGCATACTCCTCTGGGGGAACACAATCTCCTTTTATGGAGTGAAAATAGAATTTCAAATAGATACACAGGTGATAGAAATACAGAGATTAAGGGCATCAAAGGCTTCAGAACACACAGGCAGGGCAGATCCCAGGGCAGGACAGGGCTGCTGCCCACAGCTCTCCACCCAGCCCCTCAGACACCCGTGCAGCAGGTCCTGAGACCTGCCAGTCTGTCTCCTGCCTTGAGGGGAACAGGAGCCTTAGGAGGAACTGAGGCAGCTGTGATTCTGAAACATAAGAAATATTTTTGCTATTCTCCTGCCTGGAAGGTCTGGAAATCAGGAGAGATCGCTGGCTTGCTTCTGTGCAGGGTGGTGGCTGCCACCGGGTCTCGCTGCCTCCGTGTCTCCCTGCCTCCCTCATAATCTCCTGTCCTGCATAGTGAGGGGAGCAGTCTCTGATGCCACATTAGGGTCAGCCAGGGCAGGCAGTGCAGTTAGAAGGGCTTTCACGCTGGATATTGCCAGGGAGAGTCTGACCTAGAAATAATTAAAAATAAACAAGTGGCAAGGTAAAGCAAGGAGCGGGGAGGATCCAGGTGGCCCCAGGAACAACCTGAGACCTCCCACCTCGAGGGTGGTGTGGATGGGAACAGTAACAGGAAGCCCCGAGGGTCCATTCTCTCCAGGTGCCCGCAGGGCTGGGTGAGCTGCACTAGCTCCGGATGTGGCAGTGGCTCCCTCCTGGGTTCCTGCTCACCAGGCTGGTGTGGGCAGAAGGAGGGCCAAGTGGGGAGTCAGCTCAGTTCTCAGGTTTGGAGGCAGAGGATGACAGGGCGGCCCATCCTGCCCCCCGAGCCCAGGCCAGGCATGTGCCCAACCCCCAGGCTCCCCAAGGTCCAACAGCAGCTGCCCAAGCACCTCCACTCACCTTGGCCTGCATTCCACCCTCCCTCCCCTTCACCTTCCCTCTCCCCTTCCCCAGGGTCCCTGAGGGAGACCATTTGCAGGAGCATCAGTTGCAAGAAAGGCCTCCCTTCCCTTACCCTGACCCATGACCCTCTCCGTTCCAAGGTCTTGTACAGCCTGGAAGGCTGGAGCCTCCTAGAGGCCCCAGAGCAGAGGGGAGTAGGAACAACAGCTTCAGAGCAAGGGCTGCAAACCAGCCCCTCTCCCAGCACAGAATAGCACCCTTAGTCCCTCCCTTCGGGACAGCGGCTGTGGAAAGTAGAAGGAGGTGATACAAGGGAAGTGCTGGAGTCCCAAGAGGCTGGGATGTGAGGTCTCTTCTGGAGGCAGCCCACAGGACCCCCAAATGCACTCATACCTACAGCCAGGAAAGAGGCTGTCACCAACCCACCTCCTCACAGAGCACTGGGCCCCACTCCGGACACAGGACTCTCCGCCCAGACAAACGAGGCTGCTTCCTCAGCAGTGCAGGGGCAGGGACTCCCAGGGCAGCTGGCTCTGGACCTAGAAGACTCCAAAGCATGTGGAAGTTCCTGATGGAGTCGTCTGTTCCTCCATCCAGGACATTAAGAACTAGGAATGAAGGGGAAGTGGGGAGAATAAAAAAAACAGGACCACAGCCCAGGGGCCTGGGCACAGTCTGTCTCTGCAGAGACCGTGGGGCTGCGCTGTCCACCCGTTAAAGGTGGGCGGCTGCCCTCCCATCCAAGGGGGAAGTCTAGTGCAGCGAACCCTGGCCTGCCTTCCGCCACTGCCACTGAGGGCTGTATTTCTCGGAGGGGCCCTCCTCTTCTTACCCCCTCTTGCTGTGCTAACTGCGCCTCCTGTTGCCGACGGGTTCCAGAATGCAGAGGAGAACTCCCGCATCTCCATCACCTTCTTCCGCCTGTTCCGGGTCATGCGCCTGGTGAAGCTGCTGAGCCGCGGGGAGGGCATCAGGACGCTGCTGTGGACCTTCATCAAGTCCTTCCAGGTAGCCACCCCTCGTGTCCTGTGGCCTGAGGATCTCAGGTCTGCCACCTGGCCTGGAGCAGAGCTGGCACGGGAAGAGCCCTCCACTCTGGGGCTCTGCTGCTTCCTCTGAGTGATAGAACTCCGCAGCTCTGCCTGGCTCCCCATTTCGCACTGAGAGGCTTAGACAAAGCGCGTGGTTTCCAAGGCAGGCTCGGAGCCCCAGAAGGCCAGGCAGTAAAAGAGGGATGGGAGCTAAGGGGAGGCAGAAAGGGTCTGCCTTACTTTTGCCCATCATTTATGTCTTTCTCGGCAAGAATTTACTGGACAAAGGGGTTTTGTGATAAGGAGGGCCTGGACAACCTGGTGACTGCTATGGCTCTTCGAATTCAGCATTTTCAGAATCTGGCCGTCACCCTCCTTCCCATGGGCATTTCAGCAGCATCTGCTCCAGCACCTGTTATGTCCTTGGCCAGACTTTCAGGACCCTGGTGTCCTCTACTTGGCAAGAGAGGCCCCTCGAATGAGCCCAGGACTGCCTGGCCACATGATTAGTTCCTTTGCTCAGCCATTATTTCCCGGTTAAAACAGAATGATGATCAGCCCCAGCCAGCTCAGAGGAGCCTTCGTAGGTTTGAAGTTAAGAAGCAAAGCTGTTGGGTCACTTGAATTCCCCCAGATGAGCGCAGAACCGTGAAGGCTGTTCCCTGCTCCCCTTGGCTGGTGGAAGGCAGACTCCTCTCCCCACAATGGAGGGGCCACTCTCAGCCTTCTCAAGACCAGAGGCCGTGGGGGAAGATGGCTTTTTTGTCCCCTGCCCCGGCCAGTCCCTGCCTGGGGACTGGGTGTGCCTGGGCCTGGTCCAGGTGTGCCCATGGCTATAACCAGAGGAAAGGTGCCCATCCTCAGTGGGAGTCCTGTCCTGGCTCGGCCCCCAGAGCCTCCTGCCAGGGACTGACCATCCAAGGCTCTCCAGGGAGCTCCCAATGGCCAGGCCTCCTCCGAGCTGGCAAGGCTGACCCCCACCTGATGCTGAGCTGAGGCTCCTGCACCCAGTGTCACACTCAGCCAAGGCTCTGGGGATTCGGAATGGTAGACACCAGCAGAAGCAGGACTGCCACCACTCCTGTCCTTGAATGCACGAGGGACCCAGGGCTGTGAGTGGCCATAGAGGGACCCAACATACGCACCCTGACCCACAACATCTCCCGGGGCTGGGAAGAGGCACCGACTGGGTGACTGTGAGGCCTGACGGTGGCGTGTGCTCTCGCGGCACCCTCTAGTGACCGGCAGCTGGGGCTGCTGTGGCGCCCGGGAGTGCGGGCTCTACCTCCCATCCCAGGAACCATGGCCTCTCCCCAGAAGTGGCGGGGGCTCTGGCTCTGCCAGACAGGTAATACATTGAGCAAATAGAACGTATGGAGCCCAACTCTGCAAGGCATTGCACTAAGCACTTTATAGGCCTTAAATCATTTAAACCACGAAACCTCTGAGAGGTCATTATTGTTATTATTTCCACATTTCCCATGAGGAGACTGAAGCTAAGAGAAGTTAAGCACCCCAGCTCTCATAGATAGAAAGTGGCAGAAACAGGATTTGAACCCATGATCTTTCTGCTAGATTTTTCCTTATTAAATGTTTTCATTGCAACTGTAATACCCACTCACTACAACTAGTGGGACAGAGTTAAGCTGTGTAAAGAGAGGGTGTAACTTGCCACCACCCCACTCACAGGTAACCACAGTCAGCTGAGTGCTGTCCTCCACCATTCCTCCTGCCTTGTACAAACATACTGCACATGTGTCGTCGGAGCAGGTTTTGCTGATTCTTGATTGTTTTGCCCAGGTAGTGTCACACTATATCATTACTCCACAGCCTGCTTTGAAAACCAAACTGAAATGAGAAGTCAGTTCTGGTTTCTCAGGCCTTCTCCCAGGTTCCCTGTAGTCCTGTGGGATTCTTGGAAATGTCCCCCAGCCCAAACCAGGAGATAGCTGATGGCTGCAGACAAGGGTGCAGCGCTCCCTGGGAAGGGGCCAGCTGGCCTCTGCACTCGGGCCTTATGGGAGTCTCCTGTGCTTCCTTCCAGGCCCTGCCCTATGTGGCCCTCCTGATCGTGATGCTGTTCTTCATCTACGCGGTGATCGGGATGCAGGTAAGGAGGCTCCCACCTCCTGGCCTCTTGCTCTATCTCTTCCCAGTTCCCGGAACCACATTCCCTAATGCCTTCCTCCCTCCCTTCTCTCTCTCATTCCTGACCATCCCTCTCCCTCCTCTTCCATTTTCTGAAGCCCAAAAGGCCACAAGAATTGGAACTTACCCCAAATGGATCTCCTGTAAGTAACAGGAGAATGTCCAGGTACAGAATACGTAGCCCAGAGAGCTTCCCTCCCCGAAGCCTGGGTTCTGCTCTTGGTAGAGGAAAGACACTCCCGAGTTATGCAAGGGGCCTCGGGAGAGACACAGCCCCTTCTCAAGAAGCAGCAGCAAGGTGTGTCTGCCCTGCACCACTGTTTTTGTCCAGGTCTGATGGGCCTGAGAATTACCCCAATCAGATTCATTTGAAGCTAATGACTGAGAGGGAGGGAGAAGGAAGGAGGAAGCAAGGAAGGGCCAAATCAAGGCAGGGTTCACTGCATCAAATGTGCAGCAGTTTTCTGAAGCCTCCCTTCCCAGGCGCCCACTGCTCCTCTCACTGCAAACCTGGAGCTCTCCATTCCCGACTCAGGGATCCAGCTTGAGATTCCAAGGTCAAACTCGGCAGGGCACCCACACTAGCCCAGAGCATTTCCTTGGCCACTCCTTCAGGAAGTCCCCTATTTGCTCATCACAGAAAGACCCAAGATTCAGTTGCCAAAACCTTTTGAGACTAAAAGAGCTACCTTGATACCTGATAAAGGTGGCAGTTTCTAAGGTAAGCACAGCTTAAAAAAAAAAAAAAAAAAACAGGGAAAAAAGGGATTTCAGGAATGAATTAAGCTTGCCCTGGCTCCCGATCACTCACTCCGTATCGCTCCAAAATGCAGGAACTAAATTTGAAAGAGTGCTTGGGCATGCAGATTTGAAATGGCAAAGTAAAGAAGGCCAGTGCATCCTATGTCCTGTCAGAAGCCGGGTCCCAGTCCCAGCATGCACTGCTCTCAGCTCCAGCTCCCACTGGGCTGCAGGGATCTTCCCGAGGCTGTGGGCACTTTGGTTCTCACACTTGTCCAGTGTGGGGATTGGGCTTAGGGGCTGAGTGGGGCAGTAGGTGCCTGCCATGTTGCATGGGAAGACAGTTCAGCCTGTGGACTGGCCAGTTCCACGGACCCGTGAGACCCCTGAAGAGACCAATGAACAGTGGTGGAAAATTAGGACCCTCTCTGTCCACAAGTCACTGAACACCTTTTCCTTCCCTCTCCCAGGTGTTTGGGAAAATTGCCCTCAATGATACCACAGAGATCAACCGGAACAACAACTTTCAGACCTTCCCCCAAGCTGTGCTACTCCTCTTCAGGTGGGTCCCTGAGGACACAGGTACACACATGCGCACACACACACACACACACACACACACAGACACACACACCCCTGCATGGTGCCATGCTGTGACCTGGTTGTAGAATGAGAGGGAACTGTCTCCTGGGGAGTAGGAAGGGAGAGGATGTGTGCTTGCCATCCACTTGACAAAGAGGCCAGTGGTTCCATTGTCATTTATGATAACTTTCCACGGAGCAACACACTGGGCAGTGGCACACCTGCTGGAAACCAGCCAAAGCCATTAGGGTAGCAAAAGTCACATGCTGAAAGTAGCCTGGCTTGGAATCTGAACAAGCCCAAAGCCAACCTGGTGACACACTTCGTGACCTTGACAGAGACATCTAACTTTTCTGAACCTCGGTTTTCTTGTCCAATACGTACAGATATCTACCACTCCCAGCACCTGTGCCATTTGCCATGCTGGGTGCTTATGTCCACATGCACTGGGCTTCATCCTCATTTAATCCTCAACACAATACTAGCAAACTGAATCCAACAGTACCTGGAAAAGATGATGCATCATGATCAAGTGGATTTCATTCCAAAAATGCAAGGATGGTTCAACATATACACATCAATAAATATAATACGCCATATTAACAGAATGAAGGAAAAGAGACCCGTATGATCATTTCAATAGGTGCAGAGAAAGCATTTGACAAAATTCAACGTCCTTTCAGGATAAAAGTCTCTCTAACAAATTAGGCATAGAAGGAACGTACTGCCACACAATAAAGGCCACATATGACAAGGCCACAGCAAACATCATACTTAATGGTGAGAAGTTGAAAGCTTTTCCTTCAAGATGAGGAAGAAGACAAATATGCCCCCTCTCACCACTTCTGTTCAGCATAATAATACTGGAAGTCCTAGCCAGAGAAATTAGGCAAAAATTTTTTTAAAAGGCATCCAAATAGGAAAGGAAGAAGTAAAATTTTCTGTTTGCTGATGACATGATCTTATATATAGAAAATCCTAAAGACCACTGAAAAAGTATTACAACTGATAAACTAATTCAGTAAAGTTGCAGGACACAAAATCAACCACACAAAAATGAGTAGCATTTATTTACACTAATAATGAACTATCTGAAAGAGAAATTAAGAAATCAGCCCCTTTTACAATAGCATAAAAAAAACAAAAAAAAATATATATATATATAAATAAAAAAATAAAATAAAAAAATTAAAAACAAACAAACAAAAAAAACAAAATAAATTGGAGTAAATTGAATCATCTATAAACTGAGAACTTACAAAACATAATAAAAGAAATAGTTGGTGACATAAATAAATGGAAAGATATTGTGTGTTCATGGATTGGAAGAATTAATATTGTTAAAATGACCATACTACCCAAAGCAACCTACAAATACAATTCCTATCAAAATGCCAAAGTCATTTTTTATGGAAATGGAAAAAACAATCCTAAACTTCATATGGAACCACAAAAGACCCTGAATAGCCAAAGCAGTCTTGAGCAAGAACAAAGCTGGAGGCACTACATTGCCTGATATCAAAATCTGTTACAAAGCTATAGTAACCAAAACAGCATGGTACTGGCATAAAAACAGGCACATAGAGCAATGGCTCAGGATAGAAACCTGAGAAATAAACCCAATCATTTATAGCCAACTGACTTTCGACAAAGGTGCCAAGAATGCACAATGGAGAAGGAAGTCTCTTTAATAGTGTTGCCAAAGAAGAAAAGGGGAATTACCTTCAAAATCATCATTAGCATTAGACTTCTCATTAACAAAAGTATATATATAATAGAAGACAATGGAATAATATGTTCAAAATTACAAGGAAAATGTATTTTTGAACCTGGCCCTCTATATGCAGTCTAAACAGCATTCAAGTAGTCAAGTAAAACAGAGACATTTCCAAAAGCGTAAGAACCCATAAAGTTTACTCCCCCACATAAGCCTTCCTTGAAGCAATTACTCAGGCTGTACTTCCACAGAATGAAATATGAATCAAAGAAATAGAATGAGCAGAGTAATGATACGAGTAAAAAATAATGAAGTCTATAGTTGTGAGTTACGAACAAGGACATTATAAAGTTTATATAAAGTCAGATAATTGTTGAGGGGGAAATGTACAAAACCTTAATGACGATTTGGAAGTAATATTTTATGTTATCTCTACAAGGTAGGGGGTGAGGTGGTAGAAGAATGAGAAACCTGAAACCATGCTAAGATTCTTCTCTTGTTTGGGGGTAAGAAATAGATGCTGTTTAATTCTGTACAAAACTAAGGGAAAGTATGTATAAATGCATATGTTAAATATTTAAAAGTCAATCACTAAAAAACTAGAAATGGAATGTATACATTCTAAACCACTGGAGGAAAAAATGGACAAACGTCAAAAGGAAGGTAAAGCAAAAGTAGAAAAATAAATAAATAAAATATGGAAATTAGAATAATGAAATGAGATGGCAGGAAGAAGAACAACGATAGGCCAGGTGCAGTAGCTCACACCTGTAATCCCAGCACTTTGGGAGGCCGAGTTAGATGGATCATGAAGTCAGGAGATAGACACCATCCTGGCTAACACAGTGAAACCCCATCTCTACTAAAAATACAAAAAAAAATTAGCTGGGCATGGTGGTGCATGCCTGTAGTCCCAGCTACTCAGGACGCTGAGGCAACAGAATCACTTGAAACCAGGAGATGAGGTTGCGGTGAGCCAAGATTGTGCCACTGCACTCCAGCATGGGCGACAGAGCGAGACTCTATCTCAAAAAAAAAAAAAAGATAATTACTAAAAATTATTGAGCCAATGTTCACTGTTAAAAGATACTCTGTTGACTTTAAGATATCTAGCTCTAGCCTGTTTGTAACAGATATAAACAAAATGACCTAAAGAAAATGAAAATAAAAAGGATGGAAAAACAAATACCATATAAGGCTCACATTGTAGATGTAATAATAGCAGTAGCAGAAATAGAATTCCAGGTGAAAGGCATTCAACAAGACAAAGAGAGATTTTATATTGATAAAAGGTATAATCCATCCAAAATATGTAACAGTCATAAAACTACATGTGTCTAACAATGTAGTTTGGAAATGTATCAATCACACACTGATAGAACTATAAGGAGAACACACACACACACAGTGGCAAATTTAATACAGGTAGTAGAGCATGGCAGTTCAAATAGACCAATGTAGAAGAAAGGGTAAAGAACATCTAAATAATAAAATTAACAGATTCGATCATATAGATTTATACTCAATAAATGGGAAATAAAAACCACACATCCTTTTTAAACACCCCAGAAACATTCACAAAAATTAGCCAAGATTTAAGTCCAAAGAATTAAACAAATTCTAAAGCTGCTCTTACCTTGATATAGCAAAATTAGAAATTAACCATAAAAACAATAACCCCTTCAAAATCTACTTAAAATGTTTGTCACTCTTCTTAGTAACTCAAAGCTGAAACTACAGTCTACAGTCAAGCACCACTAATGACATTTTGGCCAATGACAGACTGCCTAAAATTACAATGGAGCTGGGAAATTCCTATCACCCAGTGATGCTGTAGCATTGCAATGCAGCGCAATGCCTTGCTCGTGTGCTCGTGGTGCTGCCAGTCATATAAAAGTGTAGCACATACAATTATGTACAGTGCATGATATTTGATAATGAGAATAAATGGCTGCACCTGTTTATGTGTTTACTGCGCTATACTTTTATCATTATTTTGCAACATGCTGCTTCTACTTATTTTTTTAAGTTAACTGTGAAACAGCCTTAGGCAGATCCTGTAGGAGGTACCCAGAAGAAGGCATTGTTATCACAGGAGATGACAGCTCCATGTGTGTTACTGCCCCTGAAGACCTTCCAGTGGGCAAGACGTGGAGGTGGAAGACAGTGGTATTGATGCTCCTGACCCTGTGTAGGCCTAGGCTAATGTGTGGGTTTGTGTATTAGCTTTTAACAAAAAACATAAAATGTTTAATAGAAAAAAAAATAAGGATATAAAGAAAAATGTCTTTGTACAGCTGTACAATGTGTGTTTTAAGTTGTGTTATTATAAGAGTCAAAAGTTTAAAAAGGGGCCGGGCGCGGTGGCTCAAGCCTGTAATCCCAGCACTGTGGGAGGCCGAGGCGGGTGGATCACAAGGTCAAGAGATTGAGACCATCCTGGTCAACACGGTGAAACCCTGTCTCTACTAAAAATACAAAAAATTAGCTGGGCATGGTGGCGCGTGCCTGT
>NW_016107494.1:4121324-4139390 GCF_001604975.1 Cebus imitator
AAAAAAAAAAAAAAAAAAAAAGTTTAAAAAGTTTATAAAGTAAAAATGTTGCATTAAGCTGAAGTTGATTACTGAAGAAAGAAAAACACTTCTTATAAATGTGTGTAGCCGAAGTGTACAGTGTTTCTCATCTCCAGTGGTGTACCATAGTGTGCAGTCATGTCCTAGGCCTTCACATTCACTCACCACTCACTCACTGCCCCACCCAGAACAACCTTCCGTCCTGCAAGCTCCATTCATGGTATCACCGTCTACAGGGGCACTAGCTTTACATCTTCTTTACTGTTCTGTCTTTACTGTTCCTTTTCTGTGTTTAGCTATGTTTAGATACGTAAATACTAACCATCGTGTTCCAGTTGCCTGCAATATTCAGTACAGTCACGTGCTGTATAGGTTTGTAGCGCAGGAGCAGCAGGCTGTGCCGTAGGGCCGAGGTGGGTAGTAGCTATACCATCTAGGTTTGTGTGAGTCCACTGTATGCTATTTGCACAACAACGGAATTGCCTAACCGTGCATCTCCACATTGTTAAGTGACACAGGACTGTACTTAGAAATGAGACCCAGAGCACCGTATCTTAAGTATAGGAGATGCATCAATCAACACCAAAGAAAAATTCACAGCCTAAAATTTATTTATTTATTTTAAAAGATTTATATTAAATAAGCTACTAAATGGGGAAATGAATAGTACAATAACCCCAGAATAGGAAGGAATGCATTTTTAAAAATAAAAGCAGTTCAGGCATGGTGGCTCACATCTGTAATCCCAGCACTTTGGGAGGCTGAGGCAGGCAGATCATGAGGTCAGGAGTTTGACACCAGCCTAGCCAACATGGTGAAACCCTGTCTCTACTAAATATACAAAAATTAGCTGGGTGTGGTGGCAGGTACCTGTAATCCCTGCTATTTGGGAGGCTGAGGCAGGAAAGTCATTTGAACCTGGGAGGTGGAGGTTGCAGTGAGCCAAGATCATGCCATTGCACTCTAGCCTGGGCAACAGGGCGAGACTCCATCTTAAAAAAATAAATAAAATAAAAGCATAAGTTAATAAAATATAAAATAAAAATGGATTTTATCAATAAACTCTAAAGCTGATCCTTTGAAAAGACCAATAAACAGACAAACCTTCATGAAATCCAATTCTTTTGAAAAAACACAACATCAGGAATGCAAAAAGCAACATAATTACAGATGGGGATGTGATTTTTAGAATGATAAGAGCATTTCATGCCTCTGTTTTGTGACACCTCAGAGGTGATTAGCTACTTCAAGGTGAAGCCGAAGGTCACCTTCCCGGCCAGTGGCTGCCAGAAACTCATTGAAGTGGACAGTGAATGCAAACCATACCTTTTATGAGAAGCATATGGCCTCAGAAGTTGCCTGTGCCACTCTGGGTAAAGAATGGAAGGGTTCTGTGGACTGAACCAATGGTACAATGATAAGCATGGCTTCCTTATGAAGTGGCATGTCCTGACCTGTGGTTGTGTCCACCTGCTATTGCATACGGGCATTCTGACATAGACCAAGGAGAACTGGAGAAGGAAAGCAGATTGTTCAGGATTGCACTGTTGGTGCCAATCTGACTGTTCTTAATTTAGTTATTGTAAAAAAAGATAGCGGGGAGAGAAGGATATTTCTAGACTGACTGATACTACTGTGCCTTTTCACCGGGGATCCAAACAAGATGGCACAGTTCAATAACTTTTCCTCCTCTGTAAAGACGATGTCCAGCAGTACGTTGTCAGTAAGCTCCTAAACAAAGGATGTCAGGAACCTGGGGCCAGAGCACCCAAGACTCAGCATCTTCTCACTCCACATGTCCTACAACACAAATGCTGACGTATTGCTCTGAAGAAACAGAACACTAAAAAACATGTAAGGACGACCAGGTGTGGTGGCTCATGCCTATAATCCCAACACTTTGGGAGGCCGAGGCAGGTGGATCATGAGGTCAGGAGTTCGAGACCAGCCTAGCCAACATGGTGAAACCCCATCTCTACTAAAAGTACAAAAATTAGCCTGGCACATGCCTGTAATCCCAGCTACTAAGGAGGCTGAGGCAGGAGAATCGCTTGAACTCAGGAGGTGGAGGTTGCAGTGAGCTGAGATCATGCCACTGCACTCCAGCCTGGCAACAGAGAGAGACTCCGTCTCAAAAATAGTAATAATAATAAAGACGAGGTCAAATAATATGCTAAACTTTTGGCCAAGAGAATGAAGGATACCAAAGATAAATGCCAGGAACGGATCTCCAAGACATGGAGGCTATGCCCACTGAGAGCTTCTCAGTCTATCAAAAATAAAAGTTTCACCAGGTGTGGCGGCTCACACCTGTAATCCCAACAACTTGGGAGGCTGAGGTGGAAGGCTTACTTAAGACCAGGAGTATGAAACCAGCCTGGGCAACATGGCAAAACAACATCTCTAAAAATAAAAAATCAAAATATTACCCAGGTGTGGTGCCAATCATCTGTAGTCCCAGCTACTTGAGAAGCTGAGGTGGGAAGATCACTTAAGCCCAGGAGTTTGAGGTTACAGTGAGCTAAGATGGCTCCACTGCACTCCAGCCTGGATGACGAAGTGACATCCCATCTCTAAACACACACACACACACACACACACACAGACACACACACACACACACAAGATTTTTCTAAAAGTGGCAGACAAATAATATCAGATTGAAATAAGAAGACAGAGATCATGAACAAATTTATGACAATATATTTGAAAACCTAAATGAAGCAGACGCTTTTATGTAGAAAAAAGGAATTATAAAGTTATCTTAAGAATAAAAGAAGAAAACTACAACATAAATTGAAAAGGTAGTCAAAAATTTAGCCTTTGAAAAAGCCCAACATTCAATATTTTTATTTGTGAGGTCTATGAAATAGTTGATCATTACAATGTTATATAAACTTTCCAGGGACAGAAAGCTGTAGAAAACCTCCTCACTCATCCCGTAAGACTAATATAAAATTAATGCCAATAAGAAAAAGATTAAAAAGCAAGCAGTTATAAATATGAAAATATGCACACATAACTGTCATTGTGTGCAGACAATAGGCTAATTCAAGTAGAAAATCTATGCAAATTAACTAAGAACCTTTTATGACAACACAATTAATAAAGTGGAAGATTAAAATATTAACAAAGAAAAATAATTGCTTTCCTGTACTGGTAATAATTAATTAGAAATATAATAGACAAGATCTTATGCTATTATTTTTTCAATATTAGTATTTTGTAACTCTTGCCCAATAAAACAAGACAAGAAAAATAAAGCAAAGGCTAAGAATTGGAGAGGAAGAAACAAAATTAAATGCCAAAAAAACTGATAGCCTGTGTATATATACAAGAAAAATTACAGAAAATTGCTAAAACTAAGAGGGGAGCTTAGCAAATATTCTGTAATATGATATTAATTGTATTCCCTCTATATCAGCAGCAAACAGATACAGCGTTTAAAACATAATGTTGAAACTATACCATTTTAAAGGTACAACAAAATAAAAGGAGAGATATGCCACATTTCTGGCCAGGAGACTTAATATCATAAAGATGTCAGGATTCCCCAAATTAATAGATATCTCAGCAATTCTAATAAAACTCCCAACAGGATTACTCATAGAGCCTGCAACTGATTCTAATGTGTCTGTGGAATAGAAAAGGAAACTGAATAGCCAAGACAAATGTTGAAGAACAACAAGTCGGAAGGCCTCCTGCTCTGTGAGAGGGCAGGACTTACTATAAGGCTATAGGAATGAAGACAACACAGTACATCAGTACCAAGATAAACAAATAAACCTAAGGAATGCAATGCAAAAACTAGCACGAGACCCACACACCTATGAAAATACAGCTCATGGCAGAAGAAATATTCCAATTAAGTAGGTAAAGGTGTACTATTCAATAAATAGTATTAATAAAATTACTTATCTATACAGAAAAAAAAAAAGCATATTTCTACCTCATATCAAACCTGAAAGTAAATTTCAAGTTAATAAGTTATTGTGAAAAACTAAACTTTAGAACCTTTAGAAGAACACAGAAAAGAATGTCTTTATGACCTAAAATAGGGAAGGATTTTTTAAACAAGATCCAAAAAGCACAAAACATAGAGGAAAAAATTATAAATTTGACCTCGCTGAAATAAAAAACTTAGATTCACCAAAATACACCATAAATAATGCTAGAGACGCCGGGCGCGGTGGCTCAAGCCTGTAATCCCAGCACTTTGGGAGGCCGAGGCGGGTGGATCACAAGGTCAAGAGATCGAGACCATCCTGGTCAACATGGTGAAACCCCGTCTCTACTAAAAGTACAAAACATTAGCTGGGCATGGTGGCGCGTGCCTGTAATCCCAGCGACTCAGGAGGTTGAGGCAGGAGAATTGCCTGAACCCAGGAGGCGGAGGTTGCGGTGAGCCGAGATCGCGCCATTGCACTCCAGCCTGGGTGACAAGAGCGAAACTCTGTCTCAAAAAAATAAAATAAAATAAATTAAAAAAAATTAAAAAAATTAAAAATAATGCTAGAGACAAGTCACAGATTGGAAGAAGATATTTCTGTTGCATACAACTAACGAAGAATTAAGAATTGACGTGAAAGCACCATGAGATACCACCTTACTCTTGCAAGAATGGCTATAATTTAAAAAATAATAATAATAGATGTTGGTAAGGTTGTGGTGAAGAGGAAACACTTTTACACTGCTGGTAGGAATATAAACTAATACAACCACTATGGAAAACAGTATGGAGATTCCTTAAAGAACTAAAAGGGATATACTATACTATTCCATACAGCAGTCCCACTACTGGGTGTCTACCCAAAGGAAAAGAAGTCATTATATGAAAGAGACATGCACACACATATTTAGGGCAGCACAATTTGCGACTGGAAAGACATGGAACAGGCTGAGTGTGGTGGCTCAGGCCTGCAATCACAGCACTTTGGGAGGCCAAGGCAGGCGGATCACTTGAAGTCAGGAGTTCAAGGCCAGCCTCGCCAACATGGTGAAAGCCCATCTCTACTAAAAATACAAAACTTAGCAGGGTGTGGTGGTGCATGCCTGTAATCCCAGCTGCTCGGGAGGCCGAGGCAGGTGAAAGGAGAATCGCTTGAACCCAGGAAGTGGAGGTTACAGTGAGCTGAAATTGTGCCACTGCACCCCAGCCTGGGTGGTAGAGCTAGGCTCTGTTTCAAAAAAAAAAAGAAAGAAAAAATGATATGGAACTAACCTAAATGTCCGTCAGCCAATGAATGGATAAAGACAATGTGGCGTATATACACCATGGAATACTACTCAGTCATAAAGTGGAATAAAATAATGGACTTTGCAGCAACCTGGATGAACTTGGAGGCCATTATTCTAAGTGAAGTAACAGGAATGGAAAACCAAATATCATGTGTTCTCACTTATAAGTAGGAGCTAAGCTGTAAGGATGCAAAGGCATAAGAATGATATAATGGACTGTGGGGACTCGGGGAAGAGTGGGACGACAGTCAGGAATAAAAGACTACACATTGGGTACCGTGTACACTGTTTGGGTGATGAGTGCACCAAATCTCAGAGTTAACCACTAAAGAACTTGTTCACGTAAGCAAAAACTACCTGTTGCAAAAAAAACTATTGAAATTTTTTAAAAGAATAGAGAATAGAATATCTTAAGCACCCTACAAACGAGCAAGAAAACAACCTGAATCAAACAAGCAAAAATATGAACATGCAATTTAACGGAAGATAAATATCTAAATTCTCAACCCACTAATCAATCATTTTGTAACCAAATTAAAGCAGCAGTGACCTGTCTCACACACATTATATGAGCAACATTTAAAACAATTCACTAATGAATTGATGAGTTTGTACGGTAATGTCATGTCTCCTACACTGGTAATAGGAGTCTAAGTTGGACAAACATGGAATATCTAGTAAAAATGAAGATACATGTACTTTAACTGGCAATCCCACTTCTAAGTGTATACCCAAGATATAAACCTGCATGTTTATTGCAGTGTTATTTGTCCTAGTAAAAGAAAAAATGAAAAACCTAAATGTTCCTTAACAGGACAGTGGATTTTTTTTATGGTACGTTCATGTAGCATACTATACAGCAGTCAAGGTGAAAGAACTAGAACTAAAATACATCCAAAGCGCTAAGTCTCAAAAACATCGCGTGGATTGCAAAAACAGCAAGTTTTCAGAAAACGTGCAATTTGTTACTGTTTATGTAAAATTTTTAAATCTCCAAAATAATGCTGTGTGTTTGCATATTTAGTGAACATACCAGAGCATTTGGAGAATGATGAACATCGAGTTCATTTTAGTAATTCCCTCTGGGGAAGGAGGAAAGGGAAAGGTGGGGAAGGATGAGAGGGCCCTCCTTGGAGTCTATAGGATGGGCTGCATGGCTGTGGGCTCTCCCTCCCCTCCAGGTGTGCCACTGGGGAGGCCTGGCAAGACATCATGCTGGCCTGCATGCCAGGCAAGAAGTGTGCTCCAGAGTCTGAGCCCAGCAACAGCACGGAGGGTGAAACGCCCTGTGGCAGCAGCTTTGCCGTCTTCTACTTCATCAGCTTCTACATGCTCTGTGCCTTCCTGGTAAGCCGACGGGGGACTCAACAGCTACCAGTCATGAGTGCCCAGTTCCAGGGCAGCCTGAGCCCTCCATCTCTGCAGCTCATGGTCAGGGCAACCCCATCAGAGGAGCTGGCTTGGGAAGACTAAGTTGGCAGGAGTGTCCAGCCACATGGAGAGAAAGGCAGAAAGCCCTGGGCCAGAGTGAGCGCCACCAGCATCTTGCTTGCCCATTCTTGGCTCTTGTCATAGTGGCATTGTCCCAGAGGACAAAGGGGACATTCGGAGGCCTAGAAAGAACTATGCTTTTTAGCATCTTGCTGAGGAGTGAGGGAAAGGGGATAAAGTCCCCCTCCTGGGCAGCCCTACCCAGCAGCTCAGTAGGAGGGAAGCTGTAGCCCAGATGTGGGTTCATCCCACGCAACTCTCAGGGAAGCTGTGTCAAGGTTATGTCCAAGAGACCCAAGACTGGTAGTTCTAAGACTGGCAAGATGGATTACTGGTCTTTAGAAATGTTGGCTTCTGCCATCTATGGGCCCTGGCTGGCAAGGGGGTTCCAGAGGCAGGTGTGTAGGAATGTCTTCTCAGAGCACTTCATGGTACTGTTTCCCACAGATCATCAACCTCTTTGTAGCTGTCATCATGGACAACTTTGACTACCTGACAAGGGACTGGTCCATCCTTGGTCCCCACCACTTGGATGAGTTTAAAAGAATCTGGGCAGAGTATGACCCTGAAGCCAAGTAAGTTCCCAGAGGGAAATCCTGATTCCCCAAGCTGAGAGAGGGTATAGCTGACCACACCTACAGAAGGGGTTCGAGGTGGGCCAACACTGCGTGGATCAACTGGAAACACTGAACTGCATCAAACCCCAGGGTGAAGGGTCAAGGTCCAGCAGGACAAGGCCCAGCACCTCAAAGTCAAGAATATATCTACTAGGCCAGGTATGGTGGCTCACACCTGTAACCCCAGCACTTTGGGAGGCCAAGGTGGGTGAATCACTTGAGGCCAGGAGTTCAAGACCAGCCTGGCCAACATGGTGAACCCCATCTGTACTAAAAATCAAAAACTAGCCAGACATGGTGACACATGCTAATAGTCCCAGCTACTCCAGAGGCCAAGCACGAGAACTGCTTGAACCCAGGAGGTGAAGGTTGCAGTGAGCTGATGTCACGCCACTGCACTCCAGCCTGGGTGACAGAGCAAGACTCCATCTCAAAATATATTTACATATGCAATATTCAGTTGAATGGAAGGATAGGAAATTCTAGTATCAGGAATAACTAGTAAGTGTTGAAGTTAGGATATGTGGGATGGGGAAAATCTTGACTCCATTCCTGCTTCTGGTCTAAAGATCATTTGACTGACCCTCAGTAAATACCTTTTGGTTTAAAGGTTAGTTCATTCAATCATCAAGTACATATTGAGAATTCCGTTGTGCTGCTAAAATCCCTTCCACCTTGAACATAGCATGGGCAGAAAATTACTCATTAAAATCTAAACGTGTGTATTGGTTTGGGGCTGTGTCATGCAGTTCTGCAACTCTGCACTGAGTGCAACTAATTGGGCCACCACACCATGCAGCGTTCCCCATATGAGTGGGCTGTACCCCTCAGGTGCATGTGTCCTGAGCTGCTAGCAGAGACCATGACTCTCTGATGCTCTGTCCCTCCTCTCCTTTCTCCTTCCTGTTCCAGGGGTCGTATCAAACACCTGGACGTGGTGACCCTTCTCCGGCGGATTCAGCCCCCACTAGGTTTTGGGAAGCTGTGCCCTCACCGTGTGGCTTGCAAAGTAAGAGATGACTGGGTTCATGGGAGGAAGAGAGAAAACAGGGTAGGCAAAGTGCCCATTTCTTGTGATCCTCTAAGGGAAAGAACATACTAGTTTTAGGCCTAAAGGAAGGAGCCTGAGCCAGATTACATCTTAAGGGTGCTTCCAGCTCTAAGTCCGCAGACTCCATAAGGGAATAACAGAGTGAATGCCTCATGTCCCAGTGAGCCAGGAGCCCAGTTCTGGATAAAGGGCTTGTTCAGCCCATCCCACTGCACCATCCAGGCACCCTGGGATGGGAGACTTCTCAGCCTAGGCTAGAGGGGTTAGGAGTTCTTTTACTGGAGCTGGAGGGCCATTAGAGAGTCCAGGCATTGACTTCAGGGGTCTGTGAGTCCTAAAATTGTACGTAAAATCACTAAAATACAAAGTTTTACCAGGGGGAGGATTTCTCACTTTAATCAGATTCCTTAGTGAGACCGTGACCCTAAAAAGAGTGTCATTTCTATTCCTCCCCTCCTCTCCACCCTAGTCATTCTGTGCTCCCTGTTGGGGCAATAATGAGCTGACGGAGAGCTGGGAAGGGAGACCAGAGGGATAGAGAGAGGAGGAAACTCAGAGGCAGGAGGGTTCAGCCCTGTGAGAATCCATTCACGGAAAACACAGATCGAGGGCACACAGAACCATCTACTTGTGCCCTGTTCACTGAGTTTCTTCTCAGGTGTGCCTCCACTCTGCTCCAAAAAACAGATTTTAAGAGATTTCCAAGCGCACAGAAAATATCAGAAAAAGGGAGCATAAAATAAATGCAAGGTGCAAACACCATGCAAAGCGAGGGTCGGTGGAGGGGTGCAGCTTGGAGGGGGTTCATGTACCTCAGGGTGGGCCTGGGCCGGCTGAAGCCTGGGTGTGAAACTTTCCAGTGGCCATGATACAGTTCTCACTGTCCATGAGGTTCAGGTCACCAACATCTGGTCACTCAGGAAAAGCGTAACCCTTCTAGACACTGAGATTAGCAGGAGGTCACCGTGTTAGCAGACAAACAGCTCGCCTTGAGCGTTCCTGTAGCATGGACGCCATGATGATCTTCACATCTCACATCCTCATCATGGCCCAGTGCATGCTGAGAGCCCCACACCAGAGCCTTCAGTGCCAGGGAAGCCTGTTTTGGGGGTGCCCTTGCAAAGAAGAAGGTAAGATAGCACTACCCAGTATCAGCAAGCATCTGCTCCGGCTTGATGCAGAAGCGTATTTGTCAATAGACAGGACAGGCAGCATCTCCTGCAGGCAAAGCTCCTGTGATCCTTTCTCTGGGCTGTGGACAAATGCTGCCTGACAGGTGGGCTCCCAGCACATGATGGCGTGCAGCTGGCCTCTGCTGCCAGTGGAGAGCACACCTGCATGCCTGAGCAGGCTTTCAAGCGGGGCGCAAGGTTGGGTGGGCTTCACATCCTTTTGTGGAAGTGAGGGTCTAATGAGGACAAATTTCATACCTTTCCCACTCTGTGATGAGTGTCAAAAGTAGTTATGGTGAAGGCAAGATTCTCCCTGGAATGCTTCAGGGAGTATTCACTCCCTGCCTACTCCAACAACACCCACACAAGCTGTGTCTCCCCCAGCATCTTCTGTGTATTAGGCCATCCTTATACTGCTATAAAGAAATAGTGGAGACTGGGTAATTTATAAGAAAATGGGTTTAACTGGCCCACAGTTCTGCAGGCTGTATGGAAAGCATGGCACGAGCATTCTGCTTCTGGGGAGGCCTCAGGAAGCTTCCGATCATGGTGGAAGGGAAAGGGGAGGCAGGTGTGTCACACGGACAGACAGGGAGCAAGAGAGAAGGGGGAGGGACCACACACTTTTAAACAACCACATCTCATGAGAGCTCACTCATCAAGGGGATGGTACTAAATCATTTGTGAGAAATCCACCACCATGATGCAGTCACCGTCCATCATGCCCCACCTCCAATTCTGGGGATTACAGTTCAACATGAGATTTGGGCAGGGACACAGACCCAAACCATATCACTCTGCCATGGTGTTCTGTGGTCCCCTAAGCACCACCTGCCGTCATCACCAGCTTTTCCCCCCTTCCCCTGCAGCGCCTGGTCTCCATGAACATGCCTCTGAACAGCGACGGGACGGTCATGTTCAATGCCACCCTGTTTGCTCTGGTCAGGACGGCCCTGAGGATCAAAACAGAAGGTAAGGGCACCTGTGGGCACTTGGAGAGCCACTCAGCCAGTCTAGCAGACAATCAGAGAGGAGTTCAGCAGCCTGCAAAGCGCTCGAGGGACCTTCCTGCCCCAGACAGCTTCCGAGCAGCGATATGAGAGTAACCTGTGCTCCAGGATGTCACAGGGCCCCAGCCTGCTCATGACTTATTTGCTTCCTGAATGGCCTCCCTGCCTCTAGCTCAGGGGTATCCAATCTTTTGACTTCTCTAGGCCACATTGAAAGAAGAAGAATGTCTTGGGTCACACATAAAATATACTAACGATAGCTAACGATAGCTGATGAGCTTAAAAAAAAAAAAAAGAAAAGAAAAGAAAACACCTCAATGTTTTAAGAAAGTTTACAAATATGTGTTGGGCCACATTCAAAGCTGTCCTGGGCCGCAGGTGGCTGATGGCTGTGGGTTGGACAAGCTTGCTCTAGCTTATTCATTTTGAACTCTAGCTTTCCATGAAACTCTGGGACGCATTCTGGGAAGTGTCTTAAGTCAGAGGGTATAGCTCACAAAACAGGAAGAGACGGGTGTTCCCTGAAGCAGGACCAACCCCTGTCTAAAAGGACTTACACTGGCTACAGGCAGGGGTCTCAAACACGCAACTCTTTAAATTATTAGGACAGTGCTATGAAGACATCTGGGAATGGGGACATAGTGACTGTGGTGGAGGTCACTGCACACATCGTGTCAGCTGAGCCTGGCTCAAGGCTATCAGCTGGCCGACAGGTGAGGATTCAGACCTCACCTGTGCCACCTAGTCAGACCGGGCTCCCTCAGGGCTGTGTCCACCAGGAGGGGCCCTTCTAGTTTTCACAAGGCACCCTAAGGCTAGCAGCAGCCTGAGTGAGATAACCTGCCCACTTTACAATGGATAAGAGTTTGCGAACCACTGTGGGAAAGGCTGTATTAAATATACCTCAGAAGATGCCATTTCTCTCCAAGAGTGTCTAGCCTTAGCCCATCTAGTGTTTCTTAGAGCATGGTCAAAAGACCACCTGCTGCAGAATCAGCTGTGCACACCTGTTTAAGCTACTGAGTCCCAGGCACCCCACAGATCTGCTGAAGCCAGCTCCCTGAGCGTGGGGCCAAGTAATCTGCATTTTGAACCAGCTACAGAGATGATTCAAACCCAACCATGTAGTAATTAGAGAAAACACGGATGAGACAAGCAGTATGCTTCTTTCCCCTTCCCACGCTTCCAGCTTAAAGTGCAGGCTGTCCATCAGTCTTTTCCTTTGGGGAAACAGAAGGAGCCCTGGGCAGGGAGATGGAATCTGAGTCCCTGCTCTCTCACTAATGACAAGAGTATGAGCCATTTACTCTGTCTCTACTTCAGTTGCTTCATTTGTAGGCTAGAGAAAGGTGATGACACCTGGGAATTTAATTCATTGAACAGACCAGAGATGGGCCTTCTCTCAGTTAGATCCTCCCAAAAAATTACAGAAACATTTGAAATGGAGGGAAATGAGAACCAATCCACCAAAAGTCAAAATAATGAGCTGATTTTTAAAAAATAAAACTAAGGGCCAGATACAGTGGCTCATGCCTGTAATCCCAGCCCTTTGGGAGGCTGAGGCAGGTGGATCACCTGAGATCAGGAGCTCAAGACCAGCCTGGCCAACATGGTGAAACCCCATCTCTACTAAAATACAAAAATTAGCCAGGCATGGTGGTGAGCACCTGTAGTCCCAGCCACTCGGGAGGCTGAGGCAGGAGAATCACCTGAATCTAGGAGGTGGATAGAGGCTGCAGTGAGCTGAGATCGTGCCACTGCACTCCAGCCTGGGGCAACAGAGCAAGACACTGTCTGAAAAAATCAAATCAAATTAAATTAAAAATAAAAATAGGACAAGTTTTGCTACTAAACTAAAAAAAAAAAAAAANAAAAAAAAAAAAAAAGCAAAGGCTAAAAAAATATACCATCAGTAGCCAATGCAATCACTCAATCTGAAATGGACATAAATAGGCTGATTTCTGACTACCAGAAAACTAAAACGCGCATGTTTTTTTTTGAAACCCAGTCTTGCCCTGTCGCAGTGGTGTGATCTTGGTTCACTGCAACCTCCAACTGCCTGGTTCAGGCGATTCTTCTGCCTCAGCCTCCTGAGTAGCTGAGATTACAGGAGCACGCCACCACATCTAGCTAATTTTTGTATTTTTAGTAGAGACAGGATTTTACCATGTTGACCAGGATGGTCTCCATATCCTGACCTCATGACCTGCCAGCCTTGGCCTCCCAAAGTGCCGGGATTATAGGCGTGAGCCACCCCGCACCCAGCCAAAACACACATTTTATGCACACATGTGTACATAACACAGAAGAAAACTGGGAAGAAAATGTGTTACTGTGTTAATATTGATTGTCATGAGTAGAAAGATCAGCAGTGACTTCTACCTTACTCCTTTAGTTTTTTTACTTTCCAAATTTTCTACAAAGAGTATTACTACCCTATGTTCAAAGGGAAGGAGAGGCGATATGATGACTCTCAGGAGGAATATGCTGTAATACTTAAAGCTTGACATAAATTACGGATGTAAGATTTTGTGCTGTGGAGGAAGAACAGGCAGGGAGGTATGGAAGCAAGGATTCAGCAGAGTCAAAGGTTCACTGTCAAAGCAAACCACATGCCAGCTAAGGAAGACCAGTAGCTAGTAACAATGCAAAAGACTGACCAATCAAATGCAGAGGCCCAGTTTTGAGGAAATAGGAGTTCCAGAGAAAAGGAGAGAAGCCAGCCATGTGAGAACTACAATCATGTCAAGAGCTAAGGACTATCTTTTTAAACACAGAAACATTTCAGAACAGCTTCCAAAGGGCCTGCCCTCCACAAACTTGGTAAAATCTTAAGAAAGGAAGACAATGTCAAGTCTTAAAAGCAACTAGAAAGAAATGTGAGAAGACATCTACATTTGTGAGGATAAGGCTTACATCAGTCCTCGCCCTTCAGACTTCTCAGAGTGGCGGGAATTGGGGAGAAATTAACACCTACTTCCGAGAACCAGATCTCTCACCCCAAGTCCACTACCAAGCCAAACAAGCCTTTTTCTCTTGAAATATAGAAGGAAGATATTGAAAAATACTTAGATGACATGAAACAATTGTCAGTGAACTTCCACAATTACATAGACCATTATGAAGATAAACTAAGGTGTGATTTTAAAAAAAAATGAAAGGTCCTTTTGGAAGGTGTGTTAATTTCTTAGATCTGCTGTAACAAATGATCACAAACTGGGCAGCTTGAAACAAGAGCAAATTCTTCTCTCAGTTGAGGAGGCCAGAGGTCTAAAACTCAGGTATCAGCAGTGTTGCTTTCTTCTGGAGGATCTGGGGAGAATCTGTTCCACCTTTTCTCCCAGCTTCTGAGGGCTGTGGACGATGCCTGGTGGCTCACAGCAGCATCGCCATCTGTGCCTTCATCTTCACGTAGTCCCTGGGGTCTTGTGTCCCCTCCTCTTCTTATAAGGACACCAGCCATGTTGGATTTAGGGCTCACCCTTATCCAGGGTGACCTCATCTTAACTAATTACATTGGTGAAAATCCTATTTCCAACTGAGGCCACATTCCCAGGCTCTAGGCAGACATGAATTTTGGAAGGACACTATTTCAGCCCAGTGCTGAAGCTAAGTATATTTGAATACCATATGTGTTAGGATCTTTCACTGCTTGTCAGAAACCTCCAGCTGCCTCTCCCATGAAGGGGATCGATCACCTGCATAGCTGGTAGGCCCGGGAGTCATCCCCTGACCTCAGGTCCTGTTTGGATCTGACGTTCAGGGAGCTCGGGATTCTGTCACTCACTCCACTGCCACCTCTGCATGCTCTGCCCTGTGACCCCAGAGGTGGATTTGAACGCAGGCAGTCTGACATGAGAGCCCTCAACCATGATACTGAACTGCTGGTCCTAGGCAAGAGCAGTAAACATCCCCTACTGCTCTCACATAAGACCAGCAGTCCAGTATCATGGTTGAATGTGGAACATTCCTAGTGCTGTGAAACAAATTTACTACAAGCTTTTCAGCTTAAAAAGACACCTCATTATTAGCTCACGGTTTGCAGGTCAGAAGTCCAGCAGTGGTGAAGCTGGGTTCTCATAAGGCAAATCCAGGATACTGATCAGGCCGTGGTCTCTTCTGGAGGCTCTGGGGGAGATCTCATTGTTGGTGGAATTCATCTGTTGCAATTGTAGGTCTGAGGTCCTCACTTTCCTGCTGGCTGACAGCTGGGGACCCGCTCAGCTCCTAGAGGCTGCCTCTCTTAGTTCAGCCCACATGAGTGTTTGTTTTCTTCCAGGCCAGCTGGAGAGAACTCTGCTTTTAAAGGGATCATGTGACTGGGTCAGGCCCACCTGACCTCTCTGTCTTAGGCCATAGGTGCTGTGTGCCATATAACCTAGTCTCAGGAGCAAAATCTATCATGGTCAGGGGCCAGGGCTTTGGCAACATGTGTGCCCTGGTGTGGAGCATCTTAGAATCCCACCTCCACATCTGCTCACAGCTGTAGGTCTCAGCTTTCCTTTTACACCACTGTAAAGCCAGGACGCCAGAGGCTGCATGGGACAGATATCTAAGTAGGGGAACTCAGGACAGGGCCCTCATTGACAGATGTACCCTCCAATCATCCGTGTCCCCTGTGGCTGCCTAAGGAGGTCCATGAGAAATGCCACCCGTAGGGAGCTGTCCTCCACTGCCCATGGCAGGGCCATGCATGTTCCAGCTGCTGAGCACATGGTCGCCTTTGTTGCTGCCTAGGGGCTGGGCTCAGTCTACAAGGAAGAGCACTGAGTGTCAGCAGAGGGGCCCTCTGGCTGGCCTGAGCCACAGGCACGGGGAAGGGGAGAGGGATGGCATTGGACAATGCAGGAGAGGGAAAGGGGAAAGAAGGAAGATGGAGAGAGGAAGGGGAAGAGAAAGGAGGTGGAAAATGGGAAGACTGGGGAGAAGTGAAGCAAAAGAGAAAGAAACTGATGAGTCAGGGTTGCGTGGGGCAGATGCCACCATCTGTGGCTTCCTACCTTACGCAGAGGGACCCAGCCCATCAGAGGCCCACCCAGGGGCTGAGGATCCTTTCCGCTCTGCAGGGAACCTAGAACAAGCCAACGAGGAGCTGCGGGCCATCATCAAGAAGATCTGGAAGCGGACCAGCATGAAGCTGCTGGACCAGGTGGTGCCCCCTGCAGGTGGTGAGTGCTTCCTGGACTCCCGTACCTTGGCCACTGCCTGGCTGTGCCTTCCTCTGCCTGCCTCTCCTCCAGCTGTGGCACCCTTAGAATGTAGAAGCATCCCATGAGACTTGCTTCTTGAGTCCCCTAGGCTTGCTGGAGGTCTGCCTTCAGACCCTTCCTGTGGGCTCAAAGGCCCTATTGGTTAGAAGAGACAGAGGTACAATGCCCTGCACAAACTCAGAAACAGAATGTCAGGTTGGAAACTGGTGCGACTCTGCTTTTTACACAGGGGAACAGGTGAGTCCCTTCACACTTGGGGGTTTGGCAGAACTTCTAAGGAAACTCCACAAGGTATAGGTTTCCCATAAACCTGATTGCTGTAGGATTGCTCTAAGGCCCTGAAATAAGAATCCCCTGAGATTCCTCCCCTCTTGGATGAAATTCTTTTTGTTCTTCCAAGAGCAGTGTTTCTTGACCCTATCAAGCTCCAAATCCCTTTTTATAGCAAAGAGTTTATATTGCCTTTACTATGATCCCAAATGAAAATTATAGGTAATATAACTTTCTTATACATATAATTTCCAAATATTAATATAATTCTATAATATATTAATATTAACATATAACATGTATAATATATCAATATAATGTCTTCACTCTAATATAAAGTCTCTTAAAAGCAGATGTTTTCAATATGTAAATAGGCATAACCATACTAGAAGATACAGTTAACTGATGACATCTTCTCATGTACCCACTTACAACACGTACGGCTGGATTTACAGGAAATACGACAATACTGAATATTGTCAACACTTTATATTTGACATTTTGAAATAAAAGGTAAATAAGTATATTAAATAAGTGTGTGAATAAATAGTCCCACACACACAAACACACACACATCCTTACACATTGAAATAACCATGATGTGATGCTTACGGTGGGTGACCCAGATACCACAAAGAGCATTGTCGTCAGGAATACAGTTTTCAAAAATGCGAACCTCTCTTGGCCAAGTTCAAATATCCCAAGGTATAGTTTTCATCAATTTACACAGTTGTATTCCTGGAAATTTTCAGGTATGTTAAAACCATGCAAAAAAAAATGTCCTGTGTTCCTTTGCAAAGTGAAATTATGTTCTGATCTCAGGGAGTCATGAACAGAATCATGGATGTGTGGCATAGGTTTGAAAGCCATGCAGAGTGCAAAGCTGTGATTGCAAGACATGCCTGCACTTTAAGGGACAGGTCTGGAGCTACTTAATGCTGGTGCCACCCCGCAGCACCCTGACAACTAAAAACCATCCTACACATTTACTGTGCGCTCCTTAAGAGGTAACACCACTTGTATTGAGAACCACTTGCCAGAGGGAAGGCCAGACTTGGGCTAAGTGAAAATCCTGTAAGAAGACCAATGCCACATGATGTTTCAAATGCATTATTTTATTGAACCCTAACCATTTCTGTGAGGTTTGCTCAGGGAACTTTAAAGTTCTTAGAAGCTGAGTTGGTGACCCAAGGTTACCTGGAGAGTCCAGAGCAGATTCAGGATTCAAACCCAGGCCCAGGAAACCTAGGACTCCAGGCTTGTCCCACCATTCAGTTCTTCCTTCCTGACTATACTGGGCAGGGGACCCTGGGTTTTCCCTCGCACTTGGAAATGGGGCCCTCGCCAGAGAAGTGGGGGTCATCACTGCTATGGATTTGGTTATTTCTGAGGGACAGGCAGGAGAAAGAGAACCCTCACCAGCCCCTAGATCTAATCCCCAGCGGTCTCTTGGGCCCACTGCATCTCTTGACAAAGAACCAAGAGGTTCTTTACAGGCATGAATTGCTTCCTGTGGGAACTTAACAGCTTCTCCACCATCAGGTTCACTCCCAGGACAGGGACTGATGATGTCACATGTAATCTTGGACACCCAGCCCAGCAGGGATGCAGCCAAGCCACCTAGCACAAAAACCCAATCTGGTTTGAAAGAAAAATCTGAACTTCCATGGGAAGAAAGCCCTCCTTCCACCAACCGCTCCCTCCAACCTAAGCAGAACTGTGTTGCACTTGCATTTAGAAGAGTGGCCAATTGATGAGGGACATTTGAAATTTTGGAATTAAGTAAGAGTTAGCAAATATCAGTAAAGTTAAAAAAAAAAAGGTAGAAAATAATTTTGACAATAGTCTACCTTTTCCATTTAAAAAAATGGAATAAGGGCCGGGCGCGGTGGCTCAAGCCTGTAATCCCAGCACTTTGGGAGGCCGAGGCGGGTGGATCACGAGGTCAAGAGATCGAGACCATCCTGGTCAACATGGTGAAACCCC
>NW_016107494.1:4139626-4166999 GCF_001604975.1 Cebus imitator
AAGAATATGTTTGTCAATTTACAGAAATAATTTGCACTAAGACTCTCTGAGAAAATACTCAAGAAACTAGACTATCTACAAGGAGGTGGCGACTAGGCAGATAAAGGCTGTGGTGGGAAACACTTGGCACTATAAGCCTTTTTATGTATTTTTTTTCTCTTTTTAAGCCCTGTGAATGTACTACCTCTCCAAAAAAATTAAACCTAAAAAGTTAAAGTTTGGATGCTGAAAAAAAATGAAGTACAACTGAATTCCCCTGCTCCCCTCTTACCCCCTCTCCCCTCTCCATACGTCTCAGATGATGAGGTCACCGTTGGCAAGTTCTATGCCACGTTCCTGATCCAGGAGTACTTCCGGAAGTTCAAGAAGCGTAAAGAGCAGGGCCTTGTGGGCAAGCCCTCCCAGAGAAACGCGCTGTCTCTGCAGGTGAGGGTCTGGGGGTGGGCCCACACTCCAGGAAGGTCCTGGTCACTGCCTCTAACCTCCAGTCAGGGTCCCGGTCCCTCCCCAGCAGCTGGAGGCCAGGTCCCTGCAGAGGGAACCTTGCAGAGAGCTCCAGACCTTTCCAAAGATGGTTGTGAGAAGGGGGTGATGTGCCCTTCCCCACCTGCCGTCACTGACTGCTCTACATGGTCCTGCCTGCTGTCATAGCCCCCAGAGCTCTGAGCACTTCACTGAGGCTCCCATGATGGCCCCTGAACCCTGGGACCCCCTCCTAATGAGCCTTCATCCTTCCTGGATGGGTAAATGGATTCTTCCATCAGTGGGCAGCCCAGCCTCTGGTTCACACACAGGCAAACCTTCCAGAGGGTCAGCTGGCTGGGTGGAGGATGCCAGGGCTCTGCAGGGACAGGCCTTGGCCCTGGGCTGTGGCTGGCTGGGGAGCTCGGAGGAAAGGGAGCGCGGTCCTCACCATCCTCCCTCTGGGTTCCAGGCTGGCTTGCGCACGCTGCATGACATCGGGCCTGAGATCCGACGGGCCATCTCTGGAGATCTCACTGCTGAGGAGGAGTTGGACAAGGCCATGAAGGAGGCTGTGTCCGCTGCCTCTGAAGATGACATCTTCAGGGTGGGTGGCGCTGTGGCGCACTTTCAGCCTCTATAAAGTTCAGTTTGGAGCAAGAGGGTGGGCAGGGTTTTGCCAAGAACGTCCAGGGGAAAGAGCTGTACCAGAGGACAGGGCCACTTCCAGGCTCTTCCTGATCAGCTGTGTCCTCACCCCTTTGCCTTTTCCAAGCCTGACTCCATCCCAAGGCAGGGCTCCCTGGAAACGGCATTTCACAGTGTCTTCCCAAGGGAAATATTTCCTAGGAGAAGAGAAACTTCTACATTAGAAGTTATAAAGTGGTCACCCCGGGCATATCTAATCTGCAGGCTTGTTTTGTTTGTTACTATTTGAAAATCTGGCACGTTCAGATCAAAATCAAGACTCCTGGCATTCCTTGGAAAAGTCAGGAGACCTGCAACTTTGAGCTTACATTCCAGCAGGGCAGCAGAGGGCTGGAGCCTAGTGGCAGCTGCCCCTCGAGATGAAGCACAGCATGTGTTCCCCAGGTCTCCGAGCCCCTCAAGTCCTCCCCTTTCCCTCTCCCTTCCTGGAGACTGAAGCTGCCCAGCAGTTGCAGTAGTGAAAATTAAACACAGCTATACCAGAATAAGGGGCATTTATCATTCACTTGTGTTATCTGCCTCACCCCGCTGGTATTTGGTTAAAACTCCTCCTATAGCAAGGGAGAAGCTGCCAGTCATAATTGTGCAGGGCCCTGTTCACACCCGCTCCCAGCCCAGGGCCCAGTTCCCAGGCTGTGGAACACAACAGGGGCAAGCCGAGCCCATCCTGCCCCTACTCCTTCTCTTCCTTATCCTTATCCTCATCACCGGAGACGTTCGTCACTGAGTAGCCTCAGGGACATGGCATGATTGTGACACCACCTGACAAGACCCCAGAAATCAAAGGCTCAGTCTCCAAGGCCCAGGGATGTTCTGATGTGGAAGCTTGCAACCTTGCAAATAGCTACTTGCCCACTTCCCCAGGACAAGGAAAAGATACTGGGGGAAAACACTGGCTCCTGGCTTTAACTATCTGTGAATCCCTGAGGGGAAAAAGAGCATCATGCAGGAAATTCCTCATTTTCAAAACCGTTTGGCCGACATAGCTTTTAGCTCTGTGAGCACATTGGATTTATTTATTTTTAATCTGGTTAGAATCTTCTGGTCGTTTTCCCAGCCCCCACCCTCACGGTGTGCTGGCTGCTCTCGGGGACCACCGTCCGAGATGTGCCCTGGAAACTCACTCCCAGCCTTCAGGGACTTCACTGGAAACCTCCAGGGCAGCTTGTACCAGCGGCAGCCCCTTGCACAGTCCCGTCCCTACCAGTGTGTGCGTTCTCCCAGCTGCCACAGAGGGGAGCCTGGAGCCTTGAGACTGTGGGTCCCTCCCATTCTGGAGCAGCCAGCCATGAAGAAGGTCCTCAGGTGCCCCTGGCTCCCAGCAGGGTTGTGCCTCCCCAAAGGAAGGCAGCCCGCATTCCCGGGCCCTGCGTTCCACTGGCCTGGCTGTGCAAGCTGCTCTCTGGGAGGAGTGGACACTGAGGGGCTTCTCCTCCACCCACCTGTCCTTCTTGCCTACAGAGGGCAGGTGGCCTGTTCGGCAACCACGTCAGCTACTACCAAAGTGACGGCCGGAGCGCCTTCCCCCAGACCTTCACCACTCAGCGCCCGCTGCACATCAACAAGGCAGGCAGCAGCCAGGGCGACACAGAGTCGCCTTCCCACGAGAAGCTGGTGGACTCCACCTTCACCCCCAGCAGCTACTCGTCCACCGGCTCCAACGCCAACATCAACAATGCCAACAACACCGCCCTGGGCCGCCTCCCTCACCCCGCTGGCCACCCCAGCACGGTCAGCACTGTGGAGGGCCATGGGCCCCCATTGTCCCCTGCCATCCGGGTGCAGGAGGTGGCGTGGAAGCTCAGCTCCCAGAGGTAAGCGGGGGCTGGCCACCCTGCTCAGTCTTTTCTCCTTGTCCTCTGATCCCCTGTGCTCTAGGATGCACTGCTCTGACATGCTGGGATGGTGGGACTTCCCTCCCACCCTGGGCCCCTGCAGGGCTCCTCCCTGTCAGCATCAGCAGCTCCAGGGTTCCCTGGTGGGGCTGAGAGAGGTGCCTAGTCGCGCTTAACTGTGCTGCTTTTCCAGAGTAGGACAGTGGCTCCCAGCCGGCGGCACAGCGCCCCAGCATGTCAGCTTCCTGACATGCCTGCCCTCCAGCTCAGAAAATAATAAGAGAAGTTGGAGCTTCTCACTAAACCCCTGGAAAAGTGTCCATCCAAGGAGCAGGCACCTGCCGCGGGCCTGCCCATCCCCCCAGAGAGCCCATTTTCAGGTGGCTGCATGCAAGCCCCTAGGGCCAGGCATTTAATTATGTCAGATGACAGGCAAGTTAAAAAGACCATCCCCTGTCTGCTTTCCTTTCTGCAAGTTGGCTGGTTTAGCCACCCAGAGGCAGCACTGGGGCATCCCTCAACTCATGAGGCCTGCACCGCTGCCTTCTGTGCTCAGGGCAGCTTGCTCAGCACTGGATTTGATGAGCTGGCCTGAAGGGCTAGCTTTACATAGGAGAGGATCTAATCTGGGCATCTAGTCTTGGGGGCCTGCACTTGTTGTGGGGGCCTCACCCTTCTCTGCAACTCACTTCCCTTCCCCCCACAGCCTTTGAGGACTCAAGTACTGGATCCCCACACCACTTCTCCCCTGCTGGCCTCATCAAAGTCTTTGCTGAAGGAGGGCTCCATGTCCATCTTTAGCATCTCAGGGTGAATTAAATCCCTACCCTCTAAGGGCATTTTCCTGTGAGGCTTTGTTCTCTGTGACATAAGGGGTGAGAGATGTTTAGAGGAGCTGGGGAGGAGACCCTGGGGAATTTCCTTGTCCCCACAGATACATCTCTCCACGAAGCAAAACACACGCAAAGCACCCAGCACAGTGCCCAGCACACAGTCAGTGCTCATGAAATGTCGGTTCCCTCTGCCCACTGCAGACAGTACAAACAACAGGGCACCAAGCTTCAGCTTGGTGAAGAAGAGGAGCATAGCCCACATCCCAGCTCCCTTGTCCTCTCTGTCACAGCTCAAGGCTAAGGGCAGCTCAGGCCCTGGCATTGCTTGTGCTAAGGATGGGCCAGCATATCCTGTGCCCAGGGTCCCCCAGAAGTGCTATTACCTGCCTGCTGCCGCCCTGCACCTCCAACTCCTCCCCCGACACCATCACCAAAGCTCACTCCACCTCCCTCCGCTCCCAATCCTCTTGGAGCTCTCACCTGTCATCTTTCCTTCCCGCTGCAGGGTGGGTGGCAATCTGCAGAACTCCTTGAGAGAGAGAACTACTCCTACCCTGCCAGTGATGCTCAGAGCCAGGGCACTGATCTAGCACTCAGCTCTGAGAGGATAGACCAGGATCTTTCTCTGATGCTCTCGGGGATCTGAGGATAAAGTGGGCCCAACATGCAAGGTCTACAGAAAGCAAGACAGAGGGAGGCACTGAGCTGAGCTAGACAGGAAAAGGAAGAGGCCTTGGTCCAGAGCTAAAGAAGGCACAGCCTGTGAGCATAAGACCCTGTCCCAGGAGGGAAAAGCACATCCTAGTGTGTGAGGATCTGGAGCTCAGGAGGGATTCTGGCTCAGCAGGGACTCAGGCTCACTGCCCTCTGCTCAGGAGAGCAAACCCCTCTAGGTGAGGCTTCCACTCTGTGCCTTTGCCCCAGGGGGCCAGTGTCAGAATCAAGGGCACCATCAAAATAGGATGCCAGAGACTTCTCAGCTGTACCAGATGCCAAAGACCCAGGTGTTATAGCTGGAGGTGAGTGGGGGAGCAGATTCTAAGGCAGGGCATGTGTCGTTCCAATTTCATAGAAAGGGAAACTGAGGCATGAGGTGTGCTAAGCAACTTGGACCAGAGGATAAGTGAATTGGGGTCAGGACTCAGATCTCCCTGGATCAACAGTAGACATCCTTCTGCCAAATGGGACTCTCACCCTAATCTTAATACTTCCATGGACCCATCAGCAATCACAGGAAAACAAGGCACCAGCAATTGTGTGCCTGTTCACATATGTGTGCTTGTGTTTGTGCATGTGTGTATGCATGCATGTGTGTGTGTGTGTGATGCTTTACTTGCTGAAGGAAGGGGAGGAGGGTTGGCAGTTCCTGATGTTTTTCTTCTTCTTGGATATTGTAGGTGCCACTCCCGGGAGAGCCAGACAGCCATGGTGGGTCAGGAGGAGACATCTCAGGATGAGACCTACGAAGTGAAGATGAACGATGACACAGAAGCCTGCAGTGAGCCCAGCCTGCTCTCCACAGAGATGTGAGCTCTGCTGCCCTCTGCCAAGGCCAGCCCGGGTGTGGGAACAAATCTGGGGAAGCAGGGGCAAGTCCCTGAGATCCCTCCTCTGGGGCTGGAGGAGGAGAGGAGATCACAGAGAAACACCTGCACAGCCTTTGTCATCTCCTTAGTGAAATGGGAGCCTCCATCTCTCTCTCTCTCTCTCTCTCTCTCTCTCTCTCTCACACACACACACACACACACACACACACGATGCCCTTTTTAGCTTGACCTTTCCTTGCCAGAAAATTTTGTGAACATTGCTTCTTAAACCTTTTGGGCTGTAAGACACAGGCATAAATATATTTTCTGGTGAGACTCAGTGCTCACACACATATATTGACAATGAACAAGTGTCTCAACACGTTGCTTATAATAAAGCTGCCCAGAAGAGGGCGCTGGTGGCAAACCTATGCCTGAGATCTTTTGGCCTTGCTGCAATTCCTAGAGTATTTTAGCTGCAGATCTAGATCCTTTAGAAGGTTGTGACATTCATTTGGTCACTAACAACTAGCCCTTAAAAGTGGGCGTAGCATAGCATAATAGAAACTATCAGAGTGCGTTGATGTCACAAAGGTAAGCACTGTGTTGTGAAACACTTGCTTAATTGCCAACAGATGTGTGTATCGAGGGTGTCTCCCTGTGAAACGTCTTTAGGACTGAGTAACATCCACAGAAGTTTGAGACACATTGTTTCAGAAGCTTTTCTGGCATTTTCACCTCAAAGCTCTGTCTCATCTGTTACTTTATTTGTGACTCACAACAGGCCTATGAGACAGGCAGGGCATATGTCATTCCAATTTCATAGAAAGGGAAACTGAGGCATGGGATTTTTCCCTAGGGGGAAATGCCTGGGCCCTATAGGCTTGCATGCAGCCACTTGACAATAGGCCCTCTGAAGGGATGGGCAGGCCAGCAGCAGGTGTGCCTGCTCCTTGGATAGACACTTTTCCAAAGGTTCAGAGTTATTTTCTGAGCTGGAGGGCAGGCATGTCAAGAATCTGGCATGCTGGGGGGCTGTGTCACCTGCTGGGAGCCAGTGTCCCACTCTGGAAGAGCAGCACAGTTAAGCATGGCCAGGCACGATGCAGGGTATCCTCTCTCAGCCCCACCAGGGAACCCTGGAGCTGCTGATGCTGACAGGGAGGAGCCCTGCAGGGACCCAGGGCAGAAAGGAGGCACTCACCAACCCAGCCCAGCATGTCAGTCCAGTCAGTTCCTGAAAGGACTTTAGAGTGAGGGAAGACTAGCCTTGCAGTCTTTTGAAGACAGGAAAGGTGTGGCTGGAGGCGATGGGAGGGGGCACCAGGCCCCCCACTGGGGGGCGTGTGGGGAGATCAGCCGCCAGACCAGCACAGCGTGTGATTTCCTGGGTTCCAGTGCTTTCTGCTCAGGAACTGGATGGGAAGAGTAGCAGAGGCACCTCCTTTTCCCCTGGCATAGAAAAAAGAGTCCAGTGAGTAAGGAAAAACATGTAAAGAGTGCCAACCAGCAACTCTTGACAAATTACTCGGCTGCCCTGTGCCTTTATGTCCACATCAGCAAAATGGGGCATTGGGGGTGACAGACCTTCTACTTTTCTGACTCAGTGAAACACAGTCAATGTAAAACCAAGAGAAATACCTGAAGCTCCTTATGAGAGCATATTCTCTAAGTTGATTTTTAGAGAATACAGATGAATGCCCGGCTGCCTGCCCTAGAAATCGGGAAGAGCATGTGTTTTAACCTATTTCGGTTCTTCTAGAATGCCTGGTGCACCAGGTGCTCTGTGAAGTCATTAAGAACCCAGTCTCCAACCTCAAGGAAATTCCACAAACTAGGAAACTAAGAGGGTCTCAGGGGAGGAAGATAACACAGTTTCTCACTAATTACCCCCAAGGGTACAGGTACAACCCCAAGGGGTACAGGCGTTCAGAGGATGTGGAGGGCAGGGTGACCTTAACAGGTACCATGCACAGGGTTAAACAGTAGCTGGGTCTGCAAGAGTGGGGGTGATTTTCATAAGAAAAAAATATGATAGGGAGGCCTTACCTAGCTTAGAGTAAGAGCAAGGCTTGAAGGCAAAATACTGCAGTCTGCACTCAGCCAGCATTCCTGCACATCTATAAATTCCCCAAGTCTCTGTGCTGTGCCAAGAGCAGGCATGGAGTCACCCTCAGAGGTGTGGGGTGGCACCAGGGACCAGTGAGTCAGTGGTCTCATCTGGGAACGAGGTTGGAATGCAACTGTGCTTCTCAGACTGCAGGCCGACCCAGTAGGGATTGTGAATCAAGACTTTAATAAAATAGAACAGACTAAAGTGGACTAGGACTCACCAGGGTGCAATGCATGCACTGAGAATAAGCAAAGGGCATGAGGTTTCATTCCATCAGGTGTGTCTGCATGATGGGAAGGTGTCAAATCTACTTCTCATTGAGTCTCCATCAAAGGCCTGGAGGCCATAGAATAGATGCCCCCTGAGATCCCTCACAGCCCTGCTGTTCACCTACTGAGTGACTGTAGGGTGGCTGTAGGCAGCTGCTCATGTTCTCTTGTTGATGGGGTGGGGGTGGCAGAGCAGGGAGAAATCGGGGATGGGGATAAGTTTGGGCTAAAGTTGAGGGTCACTGGGGAAAACAGCATCAGTTCATACAGACGCGGGAGCCAGGGCCGTTCCCCAAAAGAACTTCACCTGCCTAGGATCCTTTCAGCTTCTTTAACACCTTTGACCCTAGAGTCCCTTCATTTCCCCAAATCAGAACTGCAAGCCCATGAGACAGGCTGCAGGTGAGGAGCTGGCAACCCCCAGTGAGCAGGCCTGGAAGGTGCCAGGGGCAGGCCAGAACTTCCTGGGGTGGCGATTGACCAAACCTGCATGTAAGCACAAAGTGGGCATCCCTTCACTAAGGATCAGAGCAAAGTGCTTTCTGCAGATGCAGCTGTCCCTGTGAGTGGCCACTTCTCAGCTTCCAGGAGCAAGCCCCAAGAGTTCTCTGTTCCAGGCTCTCCTACCAGGATGATGAAAATCGGCAACTGACACTCCCAGAGGAGGACAAGAGGGACATCCGGCAATCCCCAAAGAGGGGTTTCCTCCGCACCGCCTCACTAGGTAAATGCACACCTCACTCTCCAGGGGTGGTCGGTGGTTACTCCCAAGAGGACACTGGTCAGGTACTCAGGGCAATAACCATGTGGCCTGGCTTAGACCAGCCTCTCACAGTGGGCTGGGTAGATTTCCAAAGCAAGGAGACAACATTCCAAAGGCAGGATGTGCAGGGATGAGCCCTAGAGAGATGCTTCAGAATACGTCTCAGATGAGGGGAGGGGAAAGGAGGAGTGTCCCGGGCCACAGTTACTGCTCCTGGCGCCCACCTGGTGTGAACTGTCACAGGCCAGCATCCTGTTTTCTGCCCTGATCCTGGCTCTCTGGCTGACTTTGCAGGTCGAAGGGCCTCCTTCCACCTGGAATGTCTGAAGCGACAGAAGGACCGAGGGGGAGACATCTCTCAGAAGACAGTCCTGCCCTTGCATCTGGTTCATCATCAGGTAGCTTTTGGACAGGCCACTGTCACCTGCCAGCAGGCCAGACAGTCCCCAGGATGATGGACAAATCCTGAGGACATCAGTGGGTCTTGCCCGTCTCATGGCTGGCACATCCTGCCCCTGCCCTCAGAGCCACCTCCTAGGGCCTCACACGCCTCCAGTGCAGGTAAAGGCCACAGCGAGGTTTGCAGCATCGCAGGGTGGGGGCCTAGGAAGTGCTGGTGCACAGGAGCTCTTCCTGTCATCCTGAGGACCCACAGCTGTGGGCTCCACCTGAGCTTTTTCTTAGGCTGCCACAGATCCCACTGACTCCCCAGACACTGACTTATGCTGCAGGGCATTCAGGAAGATGTACTTGTACCTAGAGTTTGAACATACCTGGAAATTTCGCTGCACAAAAATCCATCCAGTGACATATAGAAGTGATTATAGAACCCACCAGCCACATGGTCAAGAGTAGGGAATGACATCCAGGGAAATCAGGTCCAGGGAGATTCCATAAATGAAACTGTCTCTTGGCATGGCTGACTCCAGCCGAGATAGTGAAATCCAAGATGCCCGGACCAAACATATTTTAGTATCTTTGAACTTCAGTATTATCTGAGGCCAGTCTATTAACCCCAGACAAACTGAGTTTCCCAACATTCTGACCTTTTTAATGATATACTCTCTTATAGCATGGACGTATGCTTTAAATGACTTTTTTGTACCCAAAGGCATTCAACTGCTAATCAAAACTCACAGTCAGCGTGAGATGGCCAGTGTGGTCTTGCTGAGTTGAAAGGACTTCAGCCCCAAGAAATGAACTGGTTTTCTTAGCCTGTGTGTTGATTTCCACTGGGCTTTCCGAAATAATGAATATGGCCTTACACTTTTCTCAGATCCCCAGGGATCCAGGAGCCCCAGGCTGAGGACCACCATGGGCTGGGGCAGAAGGTGGAAGGATGTGGGGACACTATGTGTGCCATCTTAAAAGATTCCTAGTAGTCAGTTTTACCTATCTGTTCTTGTTATACTGACAGGCACGAAACTCTCCTCTTCATCTTTCTCCTCCTGTTCTCTGTGCCCCTAGAGGTGGGCACACACAGTGTCTCTCTCTCCCAGGAGCACATCCCATCAGAGCAGCTCGCCCTGCAGAGCCTCTGCCCTGGCAGGTCATCATGGCAACAGCCAGGCAGGCCTGGTCCCTGCCCTCAGGATGCTCAAGAACATTCAGGGACAGAGGGCACACCACATGAATCTTGTAAGCACAATACAACACCAGATTTAACAATGATTGAAAGATAACCTGAGCTACAGACCGGCAGGGCATTATAAACAGCCCCATTAACTGTCAGAACCAAAACCACAAATATTGGTTTTCCTGACTCTTTGTGAGGTGCAGAGGGCTTCTTCACAGACCTCACCGCACTTGAATCTCACACCAGCCCCGCAAGGCGAATGGATAGAGGGTGTTCGCTCTCTGGTTTTACAGACACGCAGGCCTCACCCTGTTCTCCGTCCTGTTGAGGACAAAAGCAAGAGCAAGAGAATAAACAGGTGACAGGGCCACGGCTAAAAGCAGGTTACCATGACTCCACCCAATCCCAGCTCGCAGAAGTTACAGGAGAAAGAGATCACTTCGGACCCAGATGGTGCTAAGATGTATTCTGAGATGGTTGAAAGTCATGCCAGGTTAATGAATAGGACCAGGAGGGGAAAACAATGGCATGTGAATATCAGGCTGGTGGAGCTAGCTAGACACAGCCCTACAAAGCAGTGGTTGCTCAGAAGCAGGGGCCTGCCTTGCTAGGGGTGGACCCTCCTATTAACTCATACTCCTTGTGTGTCCACAGGCACTGGCAGTGGCAGGCCTGAGCCCCCTCCTCCAGAGAAGCCATTCCCCTGCCTCATTCCCCAGGCCTTTTGCCACCCCCCCGGCCACACCTGGCAGCCGAGGCTGGCCCCCACAGCCCGTCCCCACCCTGCGGCTAGAGGGGGCCGAGTCCAGCGAGAAACTCAACAGCAGCTTCCCGTCCATCCACTGCGGCTCCTGGGCTGAGACCACCCCCTGTGGCGGGGGCAGCAGCGCCGCCCGGAGAGCCCGGCCCGTCTCCCTCACGGTGCCCAGCCAGGCTGGGGCCCCAGGGAGGCAGTTCCACGGCAGTGCCAGCAGCCTGGTGGAAGCGGTAAGTGACTCACAGACAGGCAGGGGGAGAGGCCACAGGCAGCAAGGGTACTTGGCATGTGGAGCTGAGAAGGGAGCACCTGGCTCTTTCCAAATTCATTGCAGTCAATATCTGAGCAGAAAGACCCTCCCCGTCAGGGCTGCAGGAGGGCTGGTGTGCAGAAAGCCTTGCCCACACGAGATGCCACGGGCTCTCCTGAGGCCAGGCCCACTGCAGAGGGTGACAGAAATCACTGAGCAACTCGTCCCAGCCATAGACCTGTGTGCTGCATCTGTTCAACACGCAAATGTGAGCTTGGCTGCCTTTCTACACAGACAGGCCAGATCCAAGGCGCTCAGGCCTGACTATCCATGAGAATCACCTGGGAGCTTTGGAAATGCGGACAAATTAACTGATAGTTGTTAAAGCTCTTCAATGATTGTGATGCATAGCCAGGCTGGGAGACACTAGTCCAGAACGAGAGAGCTTTCAGAGAGCTTTCTAGTGCAATCCTGGCGCCACATTATTAGGGACCTTTGACACATTGGAACAAGGCCAAAAGAGGATGACCAGAATGGCAAGGTTCCTAGACACCATTTCCTAGGAGAACCAGTTCAGGGAATTGGGGAAGGAAACCTGGAGAGAATGTGACTGTGGAGGGTGCGATGCCCCTCTCACACCTGCAGCGGGAGGGATGGGGAGAGGTGGCAGAGTGACTGGCTCAACCCACCAGCAGGCAGATTTCAGCTCACATGAGGAAGACCTTCCCAACTGGCCTCTTCCAAAGTGAGAGGGGTTTGCCTGAAAAGTAGTGAGCCCCCATTACCGGACATAGCCAAGCAGAGGCTGCATTCATCTGGACATCAGGCTGTCGGCAGGAGGTGGGGAAGTTAATCTGGTATTTCCTGTGGCCTTGGCCATCCTTCATTCATTTCACAGACCTCCCCTGAGTGCCTACCATGTGCAGGCGCTATTCTAGGTACAGGGACACAGCTAAGAAACACAGCTTCTGCTCTCATGAGCTAACATTGTGGTGAGGAGAAACAGATAATAAACACACACACATATAACACATCAGGAAATTCAGGAGTGCCAAAGAAAAACTAAGCAGGGTAAGGAGAGAAGGAGCAAGACAAACAGATGCCTGGGAGGAGTGAGTGCCAGGCTGCACTCAGCTGCCTTCCACCTTCTGACTCAGGAGCCAACTTTCCTATAGCTGGGCACTATGCAGCCGGTAAGGAGGACAGAGAAGTTTGGGGGTCACCTGGTGGCCCTTCCCAGCAGAAGCAGGGCAGGGGCATGCACGGTGTTTGCACATATACCTCACCCCTGGAAAAGCAGCAGCAGGCAGTGGGCAGAGGGCCTGTCTCGACAGTTTCACTAGGGAGAATGCTTTCTCTGAAATAATAGTATAAAGGCTCTGTGGGTGTCAGAAGGGAGAGAGGCAGGCTGGGGTCTGCTGATGAAGCAGCAGGGCACCCACCCATCCCCGGGCCCCTCTGTAAGCCAAGCCTACTCTGGTTTTTGTTTTGGTTTGATTGTCTTTTGAGACAGGTTCTTGCTCTGTCACCCAGGCTGGAGTGTAGTGGTGCAATCACAGCCCACTGCAGCCTGGGCTCCTGGGGTCAAATGATCCTCCCACCTCAGCCTCTGGCCTTGCTAGAACTGCAGGCATGCATCACCACACCCAGCCAAATGTTTTTAAATTTTTTGTATAGACGAAGTTTCCCTGTGTTGCCTGGACCATCTCAAACTCCTGGGCTCAAGCAGTCCTTCTGCCTGGGCTTCCCAAGGTGCTGAGTGACAGATGTGAGCCACAGTGCTGGGCCATAAGCCAGGTCTTCATATATTTGATGACAGTGTTTGGCCAGCCCAGCCAAAATTCTCTCCTCTGGCCTGGACGTCCCTAATTCTTTTGGGAGATGCTCCATCTCTACTTGTTCCCTGTGGGTGCCACTCCCAACACAGACACACATACACGCACACACACGTGCACATGCATGCGTGCACACACGCACATTTCCCCAAGTGACCCACCAGATACCCCTGGCTCTAGCCCTCAAGAGAAGAGCTGGGCTCCAAGAATAACGTTCCTTTGGTTCTCCATGGCTCCCATCCGGCGTCTCCAGGTCTTGATTTCAGAAGGACTGGGGCAGTTTGCTCAAGATCCCAAGTTCATCGAGGTCACCACCCAGGAGCTGGCCGACGCCTGCGACATGACCATAGAGGAGATGGAGAGCGCAGCCGACAACATCCTCAGCGGGGGCGCCCCACAGAGCCCCAATGGCGCCCTCTTACCCTTTGTGAACTGCAGGGACGCGGGGCAGGACCTAGCCGGGGGCGAAGAGGACGCGGGCTGTGTGCGCGCGCGGGGGCGACTGAGTGAGGAGGAGCTCCAGGACAGCAGGGTCTACGTCAGCAGCCTGTAGTGGGCGCTGCCAGATGCGGGCTTTTTTTTATTTGTTTCAATGTTCCTAATGGGTTCGTTTCAGAAGTGCCTCACTGTTCTCGTGACCTGGAGTTAACCGGAACAGCGTCTTCATTCATTTCTGTTGGGACAAGACGCGGAGCCTGGGTGCGCGAGCCGCCCTCCGGGAGGAAGGCGCCCGGCTGTGTCCGCAGACGTGGGGACAGGAGGCGGCGAGGGTCCCGGGGCGTGAGGAAGGCGCCTGCCCTCCCCAAGCCCGCAGGCCCCGGGACCGGCATCGCCTCTGTGGGGAGAGCACCCCGGCTTCCTGCGCGCCCTCACCAAAAGGACCCTACAGCAAACGGGTGTCTTTCGACTCTGCTTGTAGAAACCATTTGCACATATTCTGTACGAGCCTGCTGTCTCCCTAGAGCCAGGGCCCTGCGGATTTGGAGAAGGGAGCCGGGCAGGACTTCCAGGAGGACCCCGCCCGGGCCCGGAGAGGGAGGAGGAGGCCGCCAGGGGCGCGGAGCTTTGGGGATGGGCGTCCGGCCGGCGGGGGTGCGGCTCACTTCGACCCGTCCCCATCCACCCGCGACGGGATCGTCCCACAGGCACAGGCCACGCCGGGCTCCCGGCTCGCCGCCGGCCCGCAGGCAGCGCAAGGGAGGAGCTGCGCCGCAGGGAAGGGGCCGCCGGCTCCGCCCAACCAGGTGGTGCTGAACTTCCGCTGAGCGCTCTTTTGTTTTGTGGTTTGACACTTTTCTTGACAGCATGTTGCAGTTTTCGATTTTTTGGATTTTTTGTTTTGTTTTGGTTTTGGTTTTGGGTTTTTTATTTTTTATTTTGTTTTCCCAGAGGGGTGGGAGGAAGAAGAGTGTTTACAAAGTCTTGTAGCCCCCTCACCTTTCTGTTTTCACTTTTGCCAACGTACATCGGGTTTGGTTTTCTTGTGTTATTTAAAGGATTGTCGTTTCCTTTTCTCACGGAGGTTCAATAGAAGCCGCTGCAGGAGAGTTTTACCATCCATTGTGTATGCCCAATAATTTGTTATCATTTCCGTAGGTAGTAACCTATTTTTGTTCTGGTTTAGTTCGGTTTTCTAATGAAAAGGTAATTGGCAATGCACTTGATGTGGTCTTGCACATGTGGGTGATAGAGTTGGGTTCCTTTTTATGCTGGGTGTACAGGTGGGTTTGCGAGAGAGGAGCATGCTCGAGAGACTCTGTGAGTGTGCGACGCGTGTGTGTGTGGTGGGTTGTCTGTGCGCATATGTCCTACCTATGTATATGCACCCACACCATATGCCCGCGCACACCAGTGGCTACGCAGTCCCCCCTTTCTGGTTTAACTGTGGGAAGATCTGAATCTGGGGCCATTTGAAAGCAAAAACAAACCACTGTCTCTGCTTCTGAAATGGGAATCAGTAACCCTTTGCATTTTCTGTCCCACAAGATATGCAAAAACAATGCAATAATATTCATTTAAAAATACAATTGTGAGTTGTGTTGGCATTAAAGCTGTATTTAAAAAAAAAAGACACAGAAATTTAAGGGAAAAACACAAGAAGGCATTTTGCTTCAATATATTCCGTGTAATGTTTTATTGCATTGATAATGTTTCTGTTGAAGAAACCGTTATACTTGAATTCAGGTCAGTTTCAGTATTTTTCAAATATTTTTTTAAAACTGAATTGCAATTGTGCCAAGCGAATATAATGAACTGAATTAAGTTGGTTTTTGGATTCACTTCTTGTATATTTTGCTGCATGTAAAGTAAATCATTTTGTATTTGGAGTGTGACAAGCTTTACCTTTGAACTCTTAAGTGCTTTTCTATATGTGGTTGGGGGAAAGGGAATGAGTTCTGTTTAATTTGCACAACGAGCAAAGGTATCACCAGTGTAGTCATTATTCTGCTCTCCACAAACAGGTTTGGACATTACTGTTTTGCATATCTTGTGTTCGCTTCCATTTCCCTCAGTTTTTCCAAAATCATTTGCTGGGTTTGTTCGTACCGCCTCCTGCTGTGAGACCAGAACCTATTTTATTCCAGTCTTCACTGTGTCCTCCCTGCTCTGGTCCTCTGATTTGGTACTTCTCCAAGAACAGTCCTTCGCTGTGAGGCGTAGGGAGGCACTCTGACCAGCCCTCAGTCTCCGGGCTGGCATGTGCATCCCCCATGGAAGAGGTGGCTGGCTTGCCCTTCGCTCCCACCACTCAGACTTTTCTTGTTGGGTTCCTTAGAAAAGTGTACACTCACCGGGAGGATGAAATTAAAGTCAGGCTGCTTGGAGGGAGGGGCATCCTCACTTCAGGAATCTGCTGTATTCAAGAAGGACAGCAGGGGCTCAAGAAAGGAACTGGTGAAACCCCCGGCCATCTGAAAGTCAACTCTGCGTGCTCCTTTCTCCGTCCCTTCCTCACTCCGGAGCTGCCTTGCCTTCAGGCCTGCCCTCCTGTTTGGGCTGCCAAGGAGGGGGCCAGGACAAGGAAAGAGGCATCAGGAGCTCACAGTGCAGGTGGGGATGGATTTTGTGAGGACATCTCCGATGCTTATTTACATCTCCCTACTCTGTTGGTGCTGTGTCCTTCAAATGTGTATCAACAGTGATGATTGAAAAGGGACTGCTTTGGGGAAAACCCAATCATTTGCCCAGAATTGACCCATTAAATCTCTTCCAGTCCTAGTGTTCCCTCAGCCCCTCTTGGCACATACGTAAGCAAACTAGAAATTAAGGAAGAGTCCATTCCTCTATGACAACTTGCTCGACTGATTCATGAAAAAGTGGAGAAATGTGCTCAATACTCCCCAGCTAACACAGGCTAGAAACAGAGTTTCTTCATGGATTTCCACACCCAAGTCATCCAAACTTTCTTGATTCCTTTTCAGTGCCATCCAGGTCCTCTAGAAATTGAGTTTAGGTATCATCCTTTGAAAAGTTCCCAAGATTTCTACCAGGAAGTACACAAAGGAATCCCTGTCTAGGGCAGGAGGACTTTCCTAGCCTGACCTCCTGATCCACTAGAATAAGACTGACATATGCTGCCTGTCATCAGAACAGATTGGCACAGCAAGTAATGACATCAACAAACCGCAGCCACGAGTTTCAAAGTGGTGTCTACTCTCCACCTAAAATGGAATTTTCCCCTTGACCTTTTAAAACATAATTGTCACATCTTCCGTACCCCTCCTGACAGCCACTGAGTGGCAGGAGAAAACAGCCAAGGGCTGAGGGCCCAAGGGACTTGAAGAAACACAGTTTAAGGTCTGCAGTTTGGTCAACTTAATTCTTTGTCCTCTGACCAGCCCTGCCTCTTTCATTTCCAGACCTTGGTGAACTTTTCCCAGCTTTGATTCAGAAGGTATTAGTTATAACCCCCTTCTTCTTCTTAACCCAGTAGGCCTCACTCTGACTGGAAAATCCACTCAAAGGAGCAAGGCAGTGTCTCTCATTCTCCTGTTTCCCAGTTTCAAATTCCAGGTGCTTGTCTGGAGCGAAGCTGCTTGCCACTTTCTCCCAAGTTTTCTCTACCCAGCACATCTCCTGGCCATCCAGCGGAAGACAGGGGCGCAACCTCAGGAAAAGCAGGTCTTTGCATGCCCAAGTTCATCTCCTGAGAAATAGGGACACCTTGAAAATGAGGACTTTGGAAGTTACCAAAAGGATGGTGGCTGCAAGCCCTGAGGTACACAGTCACCACTGCTAAAGGCAAAGAAATAGAACAAGAATGTAGGTCAGGGGTAGAGTGGAACCCTGCTCATTGGGGATTTTAGCCTCATCAAACCATCATGGAAAGGGTGGCAAAGGAGGATGATGGCATATCCGTCCCCAGAGGCCTAGAATAATTAAATATCATTGTCGAGGATTTCGAAACAATTCAGCAAAGAGCCCGCAAAATGGGCCCGCTGACTCCCAGAAGACCTCTTTAAACCCCAAGGGAGGAAACTTGATGATGGGTTCTGGGCCAATTCCATGTTTTAAAGAAGACCTGCCTCTGAGGCAAATGTCAGCACAGAGAGGACTAGGGGGTGAATGAAGGCAAGAAAAGGGCACATTTTGACTCCCTCTGTGTCTCTTCCCATTTCATGGAAGGACGTGTTCAGCTCAGCCACCCACAGTGACCAGTGTGGTGGAGCCGCTGACATCTCGAGGATCTATTTGGGAAGGTGAGAAAAGTGCACATTCCATCTGGGGGTGTTGTCCCTGCCACATCAACCTACCTGCTGGGATGTGAGAGTGTCTGCCGCCCTGTCCCCCCTCTGCTGATGTCCCTCCCCTTGTGCTGTCCAGGTGCCACCAGACATAGGCTCCTGTACAAAGGCAGGTGGGGAAGTCCAAACCTCACTCACAAGGAGGCCTTCAGCTGCCAGAGTCCAGGTTCTCCAGCAGCTACGATTTGAGGAGGTTGAGGAGAAAGACAGGAGGGAAAGAAGAGTCCTACAACCATCAGGGATGGGGCACCTTTCCCTGTCCCTGAGCAGAGCTCCCTCTTCCCGCTGCCCTCCCCAGCCCCAGCTCCCTGTCCTCCCCAAAACCTAGTGAGAAAGATGGTGTGTGGAAGGGGTCCCATGAGCAGATGCTACACAACCTCTTTGTGAAGCCACTTCTGGGTTTAACTTAATTCAGTCATTTATTTTTATGTCAAAGCAATGAAGCATTTCTTTGTGGAGCCAGATAACAATATAACAGACCAATGGGTTTCTGCCACTGTGGGGGATGCTTGACCTACCTCCCCCCCTCCCTACCCTTCAGGCCCAAGGGCTGAGATTCAGCTCTAGATATAGGACTTTCCTACTCCTGCAAGGGTGAGCACTGTACACACAGACAAGGAGGTCGCAACAGAGTGATGCTCCTGGGTGGAAGTAGTACCATCAGAACCTTATTACTATTATGAGATAAATACTATTTATGTACATTGAGAGAGTACTACAATCAACACTTCCTCCTGGGGTGACTTTAAGAGGTTTGAGCCACTGCACCTGAAGTGGTAAAGATCCGTGGTCTTTGTGGGGTATTAGAGAAGATTTCAGTCACCTCTGAAAGCACTCTAGCTCTTGCAGCTCAGTGGATGAAGAATGACAAATCTGTTGAGCACTGGGAGGAGTCAGAGTTAGCATTTTTGATGAAAATTCTCCCACATGTCTACTAAGAATGAGGAAGAAAAGATGAAGACAAGGTGATCACACAAAGGTTCGAAACATTGTATCCCCAGAGCCGAGTCCTCTCCCTTCAGATTAGTTACTGGCTACTGCACAGGGACACCCCCACCTTTGCAGGGCACCCCATGTACCCCAATTCTCAGGAGCTAAGGAATTTGACTTTGTAGGGATCCCAGAAAGGGCACCGTGCCACTTACCCTGGCATGAATCAGACATACATCGTACATTCATTTCTTTTTTTTTTTTTTTTTGAGACGGAGGCCCCAGGCTGGAAATGCAGTGGCATGATCTCGGCTCACTGCAACCTCCGCCTCCCGGGTTCAGGCAATTCTCCTGCCTCAGCCTCCTGAGTAGCTGGGACTACAGGCGCACACCATCATGCCCAGCTAATTTTTGTATTTTTAGTAGAGATGGGGCTTCGTCATGTTGGCCAGGATGGTCTCGATCTCTTGACCTCGTGATCTGCCTGCCTTGGCCTCCCAAAGTTCTGTGATTACAGGCATGAGCCAGCACACCCGGCCCATTGTACATTCATTTCTAAAATTCACTCATGCACCTCAGACTAAGGTCATTATCAAAAAAAAAAAAAAAAAAAGCTCTGGGTGGAAGAGCTTGGTTTTAAGAGAGGGTCATTTCTCTGTGAGGAAATGCAGAAATTGACAGAAAGGTTCTTATACATTGTTTGGGTCTGGAGAATTTCCATTATGGAATTCTTAGAGATCTCAAGTTTATTACCAAGGGAATATGGAAAAAGAGGTGAGCAGGCACCAGGCTAAGCATTGGCCCCCTTGCCAAGGAACCTGGAGCTATAGGTTTCAGAGACTCCCTTGAGGAAACCTCTTCTGACCATTGGCCAGGAAAAAAGAGAAGACTCTTCTATAGAGTCACAAGAGAAGCAAAAGAGGGTGTGTCACTGGGTCCCGTATATAGCCCCCACCCCCAAGACTTCCCAACATGGAGAAACTACGCCAATGTTGAAAAGGGGGAAAGGAAAGAACTTGCACATCAAGGAAAGATGATTTGTAAACACACAATCCTGTGCAAAGATCTTCAGGAGGTGTCTCTAGCATCCTAGAGCTGTGGGCACCTTCTGCTTTCCTGCGTCAGGCCACTTATGCATCCAGCTGCACCCCATCCCCAAACCCAAAACCCATCTCTTGAATCCCAGCCAGACTATATACCACCCCCTTGCCATGTCCCGTCCTGCCCAGAATGTATGCTGTTCTCCCAGAGCCTCGCGGGAATGAGGCCTTGCGATGCGGCCATGGGAAAAGTCTGTGATGGTAGTGGATGAGAATAACCAGTGGCAAAACACACACGTTCATTAAGAAATAGGGTGACAGATTCCCCGTTGGTGAAGCACTGAAAGGTCTATTACTCTCGTCATATTGCTGTTTTTTTTTTAATCCACCAGAGCTACCATGCAAAACTTTCCTCCCATGAAAGGCTCCAGATAAAGCTCCTCTATCTCTCCTCTCCTCGTGTCCTCCCACTCAAACCCACCTTCATCCCCAAAACCAATCTGTATCATGCCTGTTCTCAGAGAGGCACAGAAAAATGGGCAGTGCCTCCGTTGTCACCATTACCCACACCCCTACACACGCCACACCCTCCCCTCCAGGCTCCACGACTTCACAGTCTTACTGTTGTAAATATCATTGTACAGTTTGTAATCCTCAAATAATCCCATTCTCAGAGGCCTCGCCTGATGAGCCTTCTCACCCTTGAGAAAGGCCAGGGAATCTAGAAGGGGCAACCCTTCAAGGAGAGTTTCAGGGTCATCTCTGTGTGAGACACTATTGTATATTCCTGTAAGATTGCATTTTTATCTAAGGAATGATGTTATTTAAAAAACAAACAAAAAACACAAAAAATAAGAATTGCAAATAAATTTCTTAACAATGTCTATATTGGCTTTATTGTATCTTCCCTCTTCCGTATGCCTTCCTTTCTCTTAGGGGTCACAAAAACAAACTTCGCTGTTATCTCAATTGTCTGGGATTCCCCCAAAAGGAGGAAGGCTGGAGAGAATACAGGAAATATGAATTCAATGATAATGCTTAAGTTCATTCAGCAGTTAACCCATCCCCTATTTCTTCCCTCTCATGAAAGGGTTAACAGAAGAATGGCCAAAAGTTAAAAAGGAGACAAAATCAGAGACATTAAAGGGTTAATCCACATGGATTAGGCAGGAAAAGCTGTCTCCTAAATTGGTTTTGAAAGAAGGACAGAAGGGAAGAGGGAGGGAATATAGGAGAGAAGAAAGGAGGGAGACATATGATAATATATTAAATACTATGAAGACTACACAAATGTAAGGTTGCTTTTTTTCTTTTGGCTATTATAACTTAAACTGACTTCGAGAAAGCTTTCAGAATAATTCCCTAGGTAAAAATGATTTTTCCCAGAGGATTATTGGAAGACAGCAGAGCAAGGAGCACCAACTCCTCCCCACTAGACAACAGATACGCTGGCAGAAATTGTTTTGTGTAATTATTAATATTTTGAAACTCTGGAGCCTAATGAAGTCTTGTAACTTTCAGGGGAAGGCTTGGACAGTAAATCAAGATTAATTTTGGTTAATTTCAGCTCTTAGTACAGTAGCAGCTAATCAACTCTCCTCTCCTACCCCATTTTCTACTCCTGGAAGGCTGAACATAGACAGGCATGAAGAGAACCAGGGTGACTTCCTTGGGTGGAAGTAGCACCATCAGAACCTATTATTATTACGAGAAAGTTCTATATACCTCATAATACAGGCAGCTGAGCACTTGTCCAATAGCAGCTTGCACACAGCGTGTAGGCACCAGAGTGAGCTAAAAGTATCTGGTTCTTCAAATGTCAGAATACGGATTGCTGCTTCTACGCACAGAGGTGCAAGCACAGAGGTGGGCAGCTCTCCCCACTGTTGCAAGCCCCTCCACCACTGGCTGAAGTGATTTCCAGATAATCTGAAGAGCCAGCACCCCTCTTCCCCTTTACTTTACTTTTCTCTTTTCCTCCTTTGGGAGCCAGACATTAAAGACTAAGATACTCAAAAGCAACTGCATATACAAGGAAAATTAGAAAGTGACTGCACATGCCCGTGGAAAGAAACAGGCTCAGAAAACACCTTAGGTTTACACCTCATGCTGATCCTTTTAGGCCACAGAGATGGCCTAAAAAACTAAAGACAAAAACATCACCAACAAACACTAAGGAAGGAGGAATTCTGATTTCCAGAGCTACCACATTCTTAGATTCAAATATCCAGATTTCAACAAAAAGTCACAGGCCATAGAAAGAAACAGGAAAGTATGGCCCACTCAAAGGACAAAAATAAATTAACAGTAACTGCTCCTAGAAAAGATCCGATGGCAGATCTACTGGACAAAGAGTTTAAAACAACTCTCTTAAGATGTTCAAAAAACTAAAGAAAGAGATAAAGTCAAGAAAAAAGATATATGAACAAATAGTAATATCAATAAAGAGGTAGAACACCTAAAAAGAAACAAACAAATTCTAAGGCTGAAAATACAATACCTGAAATGAAAATTTTACTAGAGTCATTTAAAGTCAGATTTGAGCAGGAAGAAGAAAGAATCAGTAAATGTAAAGATAGGACAATGAAAATTATTGAGTCTGAGGAACACAGAAATAAAATACTGAGAAAAGTAAACAGAGCCTTTTAAAGGGACCCGTGGGACACCATCAAGCAAATCAATGTACACATTGTTGGAGTCCAAGAATAAGACAGAAAGAAAGGAAAAGAGAATATATGAAGAAATAGTAACTGGAATTTTTCCAAATTTGACTAAAGACATGAATATAAATATCCAAGCTTAACAAACTCTAAGTAAGATGAAAAAAACCCATACTAAGACATGTTATAATTAAGTTTTTGAAAGATAAAGAGAGACTCTTAGGAGCAACAACAAGCAAGTGACTTATCACACACAAGAAATTCTGAGTAAGATTAAGAGCAAATTTCTCCCCAGAAACTTTTGAGGCCAGAAGGCAGTGGGCCAGTATATTCAAAATGCTAAAGGAGAGAGAAAAACGACTGTCAGACAAGAATTCCATATCTGGCAAAATTGTATTCCAAAAGTGAGGGAGAAATTAAGACATTCCTAGATAAGCAAAAGCTGAAGGAGTTCATTACCACTAGACCTGCTCTGCAAGAAATGCTCATGGGAGTCCTGCAGGGTGAAATGAAACGACACTGGGCAATAATTTGAAGCTGTATGAAAAAATAAAGATCTCAATTAAGGTAAATACATGGACAATTATAACTCTGCTTTTTATTTTCTACTCCACTTTTTATTTTCTACTTAAGAGACCAGTACTTTAAAAAGATACTAATCTAAAACAGTATTATTGTAACTTTAGTTTGTAACTCAATATTTTATTTTCTACATAATTTGAAAGACTAACACATTTTTTTAAATTATTAGTTTGTGTTTTGGAGCACATACTGTATAGAGATATAATTTGGGGACAGCAGTAACTCAAAAGGCTGAGGACAGAATAGTAAAGAAGTAGAGTTTTTATATGTTATTGACACTAATCTGATATAAATTCAAATTTGAGTGTTATAATTTTGAGAGTTTAAATGCAATCCCCCTGGTAACCACAAAGAAAGTTCTATAGAATACATGCAACAGGAAATAAGAAAGGAATTTAAATGCTTTACTATCAAAAAAAAATCAACTCGACACGAAAGAAGACAGTAATATAGGAAATGAGGGACAAAAGAAAGTATTAGAAAACAAATGGCAAAATAATAGAAGTAAGTCACTCCTTATTAGTAATTAAATTTAAATGGATTTAAACTGTCAAATCAAAAGACAGAGATTGGCAGAATGTATGAAAAATATGAGCCAACTATATGCTGTCTGCAAGAGACTCACTTAAGATCCAAAGACACAAAAACAGACTGAGAGTGATAAGGAAAATATTCTATGCAAATAGTAACCAAAAGAAAGCAGGAAGGTCTATACCAATCTCAGAAAAAAACAGACTTTACATTTTTAAAAGGTTACAAGAGACATTATATGTTAATAAAAGGCTCAATACAGCAAGAAGTTATAACAATTGTTATAAAGCTATAACAATTTTAATTAGGTTTCACATCTAATAACAGACTGTCAGTATATATGGAACCAAAACTTCAGGCAGAATCAAAGGTAGAAATAGACAATTCTACAGTAACAGTTGGAGATTTCAGTACTCCAGTGTCAATAATAGATAGAATACCCAGAGAGAGGATAAATAAGGAAATAGAGGACCAAACACAATAAACCAACTATATGTAACAGACATACAGAAAACACCGTCCAATTACACCAGCATACACATTGAGGCACATGGGGTATTTTCCAGGATAGACCATATGTTAACCCACAAATGAAATCTCAATAGATTTTAAAAGATATCATGTAAAGTATCTTCTCCAACCACAGCAAGATGAAATTAGAAATACAAAATCAAAGGAAAGTTGGAAAATTCACAAATTTGTGGAAATTTAACAGCACACATTTTTTTTTCTTTTTTTTTAGATGGAATCTTGCTCTTGTCTCCCAGGCTGGAGTGCAATGGCATGATTTTGGCTCACTGCAACCTCTGCCTCCTAGGTTCAAGCAATTCTCCTGCCTCAGCCTCCAGAGTAGCTGGGATTACAGGTCCTGCCACCAAGCCCAGCTAATTTTTATATCTTTTTTAGTAGAGATGGGGTTTCATCATGTTGGCCAGGCTTGTCTCGAACTCCTGACCTCAGGTGATCCACCTGCCTCAGCCTCCCAAAATGCTGGGATTACAGGCATGAGTGACTGCACCTGGCCAGACAGCACACTCTTAACCATTGAATCAAAAAAGTAGATATCACAAGAGAAATTAGAGACAAATGAAAACAAAAACACAACATACCAAAACTTATGGAATGCAGAGAAAGCAGTGCTAAGGAGAAATTTTATAGCTATAAGTTCTTACATTTAAAAAAAAAAATCAGCCATGCACAGTGGCTCATGCCTGTAATCCCAGCATTTGGGAGGCTGAGGTGGGCAGATCACCTGAGGTCAGGAGTTCAAGACCAGCCTGGCCAACATGATGAAACCTCATCTCTACTACAAATACAAAACTTAGCTAGGCATGGTGGTGGGTGCCTGTAATCCCAGGTAGTTGGAAGGCTGAGTCAGGAGAATCGCTTGAACCCAGGAGGCAGAGGTTGCAGTGAGCTGAGATTGCATCACTGTACTCCAGCCCGGGCAACAGAAGTGAAATTTCATCTAAAAAAAAAAAAATTAAATTAACAATCTATCTTTACAATTTAAGAAATTGTAATAAGAACAAACTAAACCCAAATCTAGAAAGAAGGGAAATTATAAAAATTAGAACCGCAATAAATGAAATAGAGAATGGAAAGCAATAAGAAAGAACCAATGAAACTAAAATTGGTTATTTGAGAATATCAACAAAATTGACAAAGTTTTAGTGAGATGGACAAGGAAAAAGGGAAAGGAGACTCAGATTACTAAAATCAGGAATGAAAGTGGAGGCATTACTACCAATTATACACAAATCAAAAGGACTGTAAGAGAGTACTATGAACAATTGAACACCAAAAAATTGGATAACCTAGATGGAATAAACAAATTCCTAGAAAAACAAGACTTACCCAGACTAAATTATAAGGAACTAGAAAATCCACATTGTGCTATAACCAGTAAGAAGATTAAATCAATAATCAAAAATCTCCCCATAAAGAAAGACCATGAACCTGACGACATCACTGGCAAACTCTATCAAACATTTAAAGATCATAAATACTTGTCAAACTCTTCCAAAAAAATTGAAGAGGAAGAGGAGTGCACAATTCTTATCTCATTCTTTGAGGCCAGCATTACCCTAATACTAAAGCCAGACAAATGTACTACTAGAAAAGAAAAATATAGGCCATTGTCTTTTATGAACATTGATGTAAAAATCCTCAACAAAATACGAGCAAGCCAAATTCAGCAGCATATTAAAAGGATTATACACCATAACCAAGTGGGATTTATTCCTGGAATGCAAAGATGGTTCAACATATGAAAATTGATCAATGTAATATACCACATTAATAAAGGGGAAAACACATGATCATCTTAATTGGTGCCGAAAAAGTATTTGACAAAATTTAACATCCTTTCATGATAAAGACATTCAACAAACTAGCAATAGTACAAAACTAACTCAACATAATAAAAGCCATATATGAAAAATCCACAATGAGCATCAAACTCAATGTTGAAAGACAAAGAGTTTTCCCTCAAAGAACAGGAACAAAGCAAGGATGCCCACTTTCACCATTTTTATTCGACATAGTACTGAAAGTTGTAGCCAGAGCAATTAGACAAGATAAAGGGAAAAGTCATCTGAATTAGAAAGTATGAAGTAAAATTAGCTCTGTTCACAGATGATATTATCTTCTATGTAGAACATACTGATGATTCCCGACACCAGAAAAGTTCGAACTAATAAACACATTCAGCAAAGTAACAGCATATAAAGCCAAGACACAAAAATCAGTTGCAATTCTGTACACTGACAATGAAAAAATCTGAAAAAGGAATTATGAAAATAATTCCATTGACAGTAGCATCAAAAAGATTGAAGTACTTAGGAATTAAGTTAACCAAGGAGGTAAAAGACTTCTTATACAACACAAACTACAAAACATTGCTGAAGGAAATAAGAAAGACATAAATGGCAACATATCCCATGTACGTGGATTAGGAGAATTCATATTATTAAGGAGTAAGTGCCACTCAAAGTGATCTGAAGATTCACTGCAATACCTACCAAAAATCCTAATGATGCTTTTTGCTGAAATAGAAAAACCCATCCTAAACATTATATGGAATGTCAACAGACCTCAAATAGCCAAAACAATCTTGAAAAAGAACAAACCTGGATGACTCACCTTTCTGATATCAAGACTTACTACAAAGATACAGTAGTCAAAACAGCATGATAATGGCATGCAGACAGACATATAGACCAATGGAATAGACTAGAGTGCCCAGAAATAAACCCCATATATAGTCAATTGATCTTTGACAAGGGTGCCAAGAACATTCATTGGGAGGAAGAACAGTCTCTTCAACAAATGGTTCTTGGGAAAATGTATATCAAACATGAAAAAGAGCGAAATCAGAATATTTGTATTAATCAAAAATTAATACAAAAATTAATTCAAAATGGACAAAATACCTAAATGTAAGATCCCAAATAATAAAACTGTCATAAGAATTAAATTCTGCCGTATACTACTACCTGGATGAAACTTGAGGACATCATGCTAAGTAAAAATAAGCCAGTCACAAAAAGACAAATACTGTATGATTCCACTTATATGAGGTACTTCATGTAGTGAAAATATAGATTTCAGTTTTACAAATGAAAAGAGTAATGCAGGTGATAGTGGTGATGGTTGTACAACATTATGAATGTATTTTATGCCACTTAATGGCTATTTTGTTATGTGTGTTTCACCACAATTTAAAAATTTTTTTTTAAAATCTGTCCCCAAAATACATGTATATTAGTTTAATGCAGTTGTATGAATCCTCCTAACCTCTCCCCATTGATGATCAAGTAAATTCTGAGAATTACAGAGCCAACTTTTGCTTGTAAAGTTGACCTAAGCCAACTTTTCTGCTTCCCCACTAGAACCTCCATCCACCCTGCCCCATCAAACAGAGCCTAAATTCTGGAGTCTCAAGTTGTACAAAAAA
>NW_016107494.1:4167021-4170297 GCF_001604975.1 Cebus imitator
AAGAACTAGAGAGAGCAAGAGAGGACTGACCTCATCTGAAATTGCTGCTTGCCTCAGCTTCAGGAACAGGTTGGAGGTGTATTTACAAGGACCTAGTATTCACACTAGGTCATAATCTGTTGGTGGATCACAGTCAGTCATAAGATGCTGTTACCAGTAATCATTAAAGCTTCAAAGTTCGCAAATGTTTCTTAATCAACTAAAACAGATTCAAAACTTACAAAGAAATTACTCTTTTTCATTTTGTTATGCTTTCTTGAATGATAGTAAAAGGAGTAGGTATAGCCAATGCCAGGAATTTAAAAACCGTGGAAACATTTCATCAGAGTAAAAGTCATCCATCCTGTGTGTAGGGCCACACTTAGGCTTTAGCATTTGGCGTCAACTGTTTAAGTCTATCCGGGCCTTCAGCCACCTTTTCCTGCACCAGCTCTACTTCTGCCTATTTTATCCTATCTCCTCCCAAAGGAGTTGGTTATTGATTTGATTACTCTGAGTATTGAGTATTAATTAAGCCAATTACGAGTGGGCTGGATTACTGCACAGTGAAAAGTTAGAACACATACCTGACACCCTCTTGTACTTTAGCTTTCCTGCCTCCATGCAGAGCCAAGCACTCTCTCCCTCTATTATCATATGGCTTATCAGGTGAGTGGCTCAGCAGTCCGGCAATCTCCTGCTCCTCAGAAGCACATTTGAATATATCAGCTTGAGAATTCAGACTGTCAAAAGCGGTGAAATAGAAGGCTCTGAACTGACCGTGAACCAAAGTGCTGGGCTGCAATCCAGCACTTACAGAGCTCCATGCTGCACATTATACAACATTACTCCAGCTAATAATGAAATAGTAGTTACAGCTCTAATTGACTGTAATTTCATGTTTATACTTTCCTAGGGAATCTCACAGGGAGGAGGGGCAGGGCAGGACTTGGCACTCTTGAGCAGCTTTAAAAACAACGAAATTTCATATAACCCCATAAGCTATGGTGACCACTTAACCCAGGTGTTTCAGTAATGTCCCCACTGGCATGCCATGTGACACAATTTTAGAATCAGAGACATAGTTTATACATTTGTGTGTAACTCTCTGTATGGCATGACTCCTGGGACTCAATAAAGCCTTCACTTCTCACAGCTTACACATGCAACTCAAACATCAGTGACTCTGCCCTCTAATTTGAAGCATTACTCTCAAAGAGTGATTCCTCAAACAACTATCAAAATCACACGAGATGCTTGTGATTCCTAGGATTCCTAGGTCCTGCCCTGGGACTTTTCAATCAGATTTGTAGGTATTGGAGCTCACTGATAACGTGTTAGACAAGCTCCTCACATAGTTTTCTCTTATATCAAGGAAACACTGGTATCAGACTTTGATCCCTTTTAAAACGCAAAGTCACTGGGACAGGAAATGTATCATTTTTATCATTCCATTCCCTTATAGTGGGAAACAAAGGTCTGAGGGTATAAATAAAAGACTGGAGAAGAGGGTTTTATGGAAAGTGGGTCCAAAGGCTGTCAGCTTTAGGGTACATTAATGGAGAGGGAGGGAAAATATGACAAAAGGTGGGGAGGGTAACGGATTAGGTAAAACAGCTAGAGGCATCCTAGGGCACACCTCCCATTTCACCTACCTGTAGATGTTGATTTTGCTGGAGAAGCAATGAAGTCAGCTAAAGCAGGAGTTCTGACTTCTGTTCCAAAGTCCAGGAGAAGTAACAGGTGGCTCGATCTTCTGCACATGGCTGCCATATTGGACATCTTATTAGGAAACCTGAAAGGCTTCTTCTGCAAAATCCCTTGTGGGCATCCTGGTCCTCAAAATAGGGCTGTTGTCCTGGGACAGTCCCTTAGTCCTATTTATGCCATCTTAAGTTAGAGAAATGCCAACACTTGACAGCAGGAATTACACCAGTGGGCTAGGACTTGCCAATATGAAGAAATAGCAGAAAAGAAAGGATTCTTAGGTGTTGACAGAAGCTATATGTTTTCTCTTCCAGTGGCCTTTGCATTTTAATAGGAATCAGTCTGGTACCAGAGGCTCCTATCACTAGGTGGGGTGGTTGGGGAGAGCTCCTGAGGAATTACCCATACTTCAGTTATTCTCCAAAGATAACAATGATACAGCAGTCACTTCTAGAAATTCTATGTAATGATCTTGAAATTTCAGGCTTATTTTCAAGAAAGGAGAGGATGTGAGATATTAGAACTGGGGTGACCATGTAATATATGGTCTCAAAAAATAACATTTGAGAGTAAAGAGCACATGAGCCTTAAGTTGTTGCAGGCCAATTAAAACATTTGGTCATCCTGGTTAGAACTCAGAAGAGAAAGTGCAGCCTGTAGAAGATGCAGAATAAGTCAGCTGGCATTTGGTAAACAGAAGCCTCCCTTTCCTTCACTCTTGTTCCCTAAAGTCAAGTATCCACGTAATAATCAGACTGATCTTTTTAAACAAATTAGACCACACCACACCCCTACTCTCAACTGTTCAATGCTCTCCCGTCACACTTGGGTTAAAATCCAAAGTCTTTGCCATGATCCATAAAACCCTATGTGATGTGATTCCATCGACCCCGCTGCCTCTCAGACCCCGCTTCCTACGCTGTCCCTGTCCTATTCACTTCAGCTACAGTTGCCTTCTTTCCAACCATTAAACAACCAAATTTATTCACTCTTGTACCAAGTATCCGTTTATTGACTCACAGCTCTAAATCCACCCTTCTTTACCCTGCTTTGTGATACTAGAGTTGGATCCTATAAGCATTTCTCTTGTGCCAGATAACTCAATGTCAATAGAGGCTTTGTCAATAGAGAGCCCTGAAGGGACACTGCAAGGTCATTGCAAGTTAAAGGGACTTCTCCCCCAAATTTGTGTGCTATTTTTAAGCATGGCAGCCAGTGCAGTGGTATGTGAGAGGTGTGGTCATGCTCATATCAGTAGCCCTTGCAGACCAGCTCCAGCCTGCCAATGCCCTCTACATAGTTTCTCCTCCACCCAGCAGGCCACTTCTAGGAGCCAATGCTCTGGCCAATGCTCTCTGGAAAATTTCTTTACCACCGGCAGGCTGTGCATGCCAACGGCAGCCATTCCTTCCCCAAAAGGTACAAATAAGTGTTGAAGTAGATTGTAGAGAGGGCATTTCTAAGTTCTCAGTTTCTTCCTAGTTTGCCCTCTCTCAGCCCTAGAGATAGATAGCTGCTTTTCACATTTGCTACTTCTCTTTTGGTAGTTAAACACCTATCACAAGTAGCAATTATTAATATTAAATTTTT
>NW_016107494.1:4172515-4173542 GCF_001604975.1 Cebus imitator
TTAAGAAGAAGATTTAGAGCACTAAATATCTACATCAAGAAAATAGAAAGATCTCAAATTAACAACTAAACCTTACACCTAAAGGAACTAGAAAAACTAGAATGAACTAACTCCAAAGCTAGCAGAGGAAAATAAACAACTAAAATTAGAAGATAAATAAAACTGAGACCCCAAAAAAACCATACAAAAGATCCATTGGTGTTGAATAATGAGAACACACGGACACAGGGAGGGAAACATCACACATGGGGGCTTGGAGGGTGGGGAGCTAGGGGAGGAATTAGCAGAGGGTGGGGGGACTGGGGAGGGATAGCATTAGGAGAAATACCTAATGTAGATGGTGGGGCAATGGATGCAGCAAACCACCACCATGACACGTGTATACCTGTGTAACAAAGTTGCACAATCTGCACATGTATCCCAGAACTTAAAGTATAAAAAATAATTTTTAAAACGATCAAAAAAATGAAAAGTTTATTTTTTGAAAGGATAAACAAGGAAGATAGACCGATAACAAGATTAACAGAGAAGAAAAGAGAGAAGATCCAAATAAGCCAATCAGAAATGACAAAGGTGATATTACAATTAATCCCATAGAAATACAAAAGATCCTCAGAAACTGCTATGAACATTCCTATGTGCACCAACTAGAAAATCTAGAGGAAATGGCTAACTTCCTGGAAAAATACAACCTCCTAAGATTGAACCAGAAAGAAACAGGAATCCTAAAAGACAAATCAGAAGTAATAAAATTGGCCAGGTGCGGTGGCTCACACCTGTAATCCCAACACTTTGGGAAGCCGAGGTGGGTGAATCATGAGGTCAGGAGTTCACGACCAGCTTGGCCAAAATGGTGAAACCCTGTCTCTACTAAAAATAGAAAAATTAGCCAGGCATGGTGACAGGTGCCTGTAATCCCTGGGAGGCTGAGGCAGGCGAATTGCTTGAACCTGGGAGTCAGAGGTTACAGAGAGCCAAGATTATGTCACTTCACTCCAGCCTGGGTTACAGAGCAAGACTTCATCTA
>NW_016107494.1:4173666-4198134 GCF_001604975.1 Cebus imitator
AAAAAAAAAAAAAAAAATCACTGGTCCAGATGGATACACAGCCAAATTCTACCAGATGTGCAAAAATGAGCTGGTACCTATCTCACTGAAACTGTTCCCAAAAATGAGGAAAGAATTCCTCCCTGGCTTATTCTATGAAATCAACAACATTCTGATACCAAAATCAGGCAAAGACATAACAAAAAGAAAAATACAGGCCAATATCCCTGATGAACACAGACACAAAAATCATCAACAAAATACTTGGCAAATTGAATCCAGCAGCACATCAAAAAGTTAATTTGTGGTGATCAAGAGGGCTTTATTCCTGGGATCCAAGGATGGTTCAACATATTCAAATCAATAAATGTAATTCACTGTATAGTCAGAATTAAAAACCAAAACCATATAATCATCTTAATAGACACAGAAAAGCATTCAGTAAAATCCAAATCCCTTCATGATAAAAACTCTCAACATTAGCCAGGCGCAGTGGTGGGTGCCTGTAAATCCAGCTACTTGGGAGGCTGAGGCAGGAGAATCACTTGAACTCAGGCAGAGGTTGCAGTGAACTGAGATCATGCCACTGAACTCCAGCATAAGCAACAGAGAGAGAGTCCATCTCAAAAACAAACAAACAAACAAACAAACAAACAAAAAAACTCTCAACAAACTCGGCATTAAAAGAACATGCCTCAAAATAATACAAGACATCTATGGCAAACACACAGCCAACATCCTATTGAATGGGCAAAAGCTGGAAGCATTCCCCTCTAAGAGCTGGAGCAAGACAAGGATGCCCGTTCTCACCACTTCTATCCAACATAGTACTAGAGGTCCTAGCCAGAGCAATAGGGCAAGAGAAAGAAATAAAAGGCATCTGAAAGGGAAATTAGAAAGTCAAATTATCCCTCTTCACTGACAATATGATCCTCTACCTAGAAAACCCTAAAGATTCTATTGGGAGACTTCTACATCAAATAAACAACTTCAGCAAAGCCTCAGGATATCAGATCAATATACAAAAATCAGTAGCATTTCTATACACCAATAACACTTAAACTGAGAGCCAAGTCAAGAACATAATCCCATTTACACTAGTCAGAAAATTAAAATACCTAGGAATCTAAGATTTCTAAGACTACATCTAAGATTTCTACAAGAACTACAGAGAGATGCAAATCAAAATCACAGTGAGATACCATCTCACACCAGTCAGAATGGCTACTATTAAAAAGTCAGAAAAACATGTTGGCAAGGTTGTGGAGAGAAAGCAATGCACTGTTGGTGGGAATGTGAATTAGTTCAGCCCTTGTGGAAAGCAGTTTGGAGATTTCTGAAAGAACTAAAAATAGAATTATCATTCTACTCAGCATCTCATTACTGGGCATGTACCCAAAAGGAAATAAATCATTCTACAAAAAAACACATTAACTTTCATGTTTATTGTACTATTCGCAAGAGGAAAGACTTGGAATCAACCCAGGTGCCCAGCAACAATGGATTGGATAAAGAAAATGTGGTACATATACACAATGGAATACTATGAAGCCATGAAATTACATTCTTTGCAGAAACATGGATGCAGCTAGAGGCCATTATCCTAAGTGAATTAATGCAGGAACAGAAAACAAAATACCCCGTGTTCTCATTTATAAGTAGGAGCTAAACATTGGGTATGCATGGACACAAAGATGGCAACAAGAAACATCAGGGATCCTGAAAGAGAGGCAAGAGTTGAAAAACTACCATCAGGTACTATGTTTACTACTTGAGCAACGGCATCATTTGAAGCCCAAACTTCAACATCATGGTATATATTTAGGAAAAAAATCTGCACATGTACCCCTGAATCTAAAATAAATAACAACAATAATAATAATAAATTTTTAAAGATTTGGATTGAGTCACTGCAATGAAGAGTCATGGTCTCTCACCAGCTTCCAGTCCTAAGCCAGCTTACAGGTCCAGAGTCCCTTGGTTGAAGGGGTGGGACTCTGAAACATTGCTATTGTATATGCAGTAAATATTCCTCCAAGACTTCCCTGCAAAGATTTGCTGTCCATTACTGGAATGACCAAACACTAGAGAAAGGGAACTACTCGGGCTTCTTAGGAATTACTCTGAGTTGCTGCTAATTCCTAAGGACTCATGACATCACTGTGTCCCACCAGTCCAAGTAGGGGCTTATGGTTCCCCTGTGATAGTTTGAGCCTCAGCCCGAGTTCCACTCAGAGTGATCTTGTGTGGTCCACAAACCCACCCTGTTGCTCTTCTCTCAGTTCCTGAATGTATAAACGTAGAATAAATGTACTTAGAAACTGGAAGAATCCTCACATTCACTCTCTGACCATAAGATGGGGTGATTGTGATACAAAGAGCTAAGTGGAAGCTCCTAGAACTTCCCCTCTTCACCACGATGGAAGGAACGTCACATCCCTAGGGGAAACGAAGATATCAGTGCCATCGTCAAAGACCTGAGAGCTACAAGAGTGGTGATATCTAACGCATCACTGTTTAGCGTGCATGTTGGGGCCATGCAAAAATTGAACAGATCTTGAAGAACAACTATGGCTTACTGTAAACTTAATCAGATGGAAAGTTTGATTGCAGCTGCTGTCCTAGTTGTGGCGTATTCACTGGCGTATTTACCAACACAGCCTCTGGCACTTGGTATGCAGCTATGGACCTAGCTAGCACTTTTTTTCTCCACATTGATTTGCAAAAGATAACTGGAACTAGATTGTTTTTACTTGGCAGAGCCAAGAATCATTTTGACAGCCTTGTCCCAGGACTACATAAACTCCCCTGCTCTACCATAATGCAGCCCAGAAAAACCCCAATCATTTGACAATCTGCTAAACATCACACTGGTTTACAATACAATCATGCTAATTGATTCTGATAAGCAGGAAGTAGTAAATAATTTAGATGTCTTAGCAAGACATAAATGACCCAGAAGGTGGAGGATATACATCACACAAATTGGGATCCCAGCAGCTCAGTGAAGTTTCTGGGAATCCAAAGGTCTGGATCATGTTGAGATATCCCCATCCAAGGTGAAAGGCATGTTGCTGCACCTAGCACCACCCGCCACACACACACACACACACACAGAGAGAGAGAGAGAGAGAGAGGGAGAGAGAGAGAGGTGCAAGGAAGGCATGGTAGTCTTTGTATTTTGAAAGCAACACCTTTGACTCAAGTCACCAAAAAAGCTAATAATTTTGAGTAAGGATCAGAGCAAGGGAAAGTTCGGTAGCAAGTCCAGGCTACAATGCAAATTGCTCTTTCACTTACCTTATTATCCAGCTGATCCAATATTTTCCAAGTGTCTGTGGAAAATAACAATGTTTTTGGACTCTCCAGCAAGCACTGACAGGAGAATCACAGTGCAGACCTCTCAAAATTATAAATGCATCTTTGCCATCTTTTGCAGACGAATATTCTCCTTTTTGAGAAATGTCTTCTGACTTGCTACTGGCTCTTGATAGAGATCTAGTCATAGAATGTTTGGACCACACAGGCTGAGCTTTGTACCATAAATTTTGTATCTTATGTTAGTCATAAGGTTGGGTGTGCACTGCAGCAATCCATCATCAAGTAGAACTGTTATACAAAACCTGGGCTCAAGGAAAGCCAAGAAACAAGTAATATGGACAAGCGACTCAGACTTCTTTGATATTAATACCTCCTACATTGACTCCTCTCTCTCGGTTCAGGCCTGGAGCATTATAGGGAGTTCTGTAAGATCAATTTCCTGAGGAAGGAAGGGGTTGAGAATGGTTTATAGATGTTCTGCATGACATATTGGCCACACAAAAGTAGACAGCTACAGCTTAAGACTCCACTAAGGGATGCCGCTTGGTGGGGACGACAGGGAATGGTGAAGGAAAATTCTTCAAGTGGGCAGAATTTTGCCCAAAATGTTTGGTTGCCAAGTTCGCTGGACTGAGAAATGGCCAGAAATTAAAAATCTACGTGACTCATGAGCAGTTGTTAACAGTTCAAGTGGTCATGAACTTGGAAGGAGCAGGATTGAAATATAGCTGAGGAAAACATATGTGGGAGGACTTCTCAGAATTGGCAGACTGAAGATATTTTTGTCCCACATGAATGCTCACCAAAGGGCACCCACTGCAAAAGAAGCTCTCAATAACAAGTCGACAAAATTATACACTCTGTGGATGTCAGTCAGCCTCTTTTCCCAGCCACCCCATTGACTACTCAGTGGACCCATGAACAAAATGGCCATGGCAGGGATGGAGGCTATTCCTGGGCTCAACAATACAGACAACCCCACTGAACTGGGAACTTCACCTGATGGGTGCATAATCTACTAAAAGAATATACCAACACCGAGGCCCATGTGGATCCATTTGTCAGGGATACCAGCCAGCCTCCTCATGGGCGGCTGATTACGTTGGCTCTCTTACACTATTGAGAGAGCAGAGATTTGTCCTCATGAGAGCAGACACATATTCTGGATATGAATTTGCCTTTCTTGTCTTAAATGCTTCTGCCAGCACCACCATCTATGGACTCAAACACACTGGGCAACCAAACATGCTGATCAAAATTCTGCCACTAATGTGGTGCTGCTCACAGAATTTTGCCTGATCATGAGGATGCAAAGGCATGAGGATGATGGACTTTGGGGACTTGGGGGGAAGGATGGGAGGGGGTGAGGGATGAAAGACTACAAACAGGGTGCAGTATATACTGCTTGGGTGATGGGTGCACCAAACTCTCACAAATCACCATTAAAGAACTTACTCATGTAACCAAATACCACCTGTACCCCAGTCACCTATGGGAAAAAAAGAATGAGGCAGGTGGATTGTTGAACCCATGAGTTTGAGGCTGTAGTGAGCTATAATCCCAGCACTGCACTGCTGCATAAATGACTGAGAGACCCTTCTCTGAAAAAAAAAAGCATATTTCATTTTTTAGAAAATAAAGTCTATTTTATGGTTATAATCATGTCTAATTGGTAGATACTTAAAATAAATGATTTGTCTACAGATCTTTAAAAAAAAATTTTGCTTGATCATGAAACAGATTTTAGGGCAAAGGAGTGTGGCAATAGGCCCATGCCCATGAAATCTTACCACAACACCCCATCACCCAGGAGCAGCTGGCTGGATTGAAAGGGTTACTGGCTCACTGAAAACTCAACTACAGTGTGAGGCAATACCCTGCAAGGATGGAGTCTGCCTTGTAAGCTCCTTATATGCTTTGAAGAGGAGATCCCTGTATATGATGCTATCTCCCACATAGCCAAAATATTCATGTCTGGGGATCAAAGATGAAAGAGAGAGAAGCTCCTTTCGCTATTATACCTAAGAAAACACTGGCAGAATTTTTGGCTTCCCATTCAGCAACCTTGAGTCCTTCTGGTTTGGAGGTCTTAGTTTCCAAGTGGAGTTAAAGTTTACAATAATGGTTCCATTGGTTTGCAAGATGAGGCTGCCACTTGGCCGTGTTGGGCTCCTTATGCCACTGAACCAATAAGCAGAGGAAAGGGTTACCCTACTGGCTTGAGTGATTTATCACAATTGCCAGTGGGAAACTGGGTTGCTGCAATACACTGGGGGACAAGGAGAATGATATTTGGAACTCAGCATGTTTTTCATGACCAATATAAATGTTTAAGACTACAGCAAATGAACAAACTAAGTCAAGACCCCTCAGAAATGATAGTTTGAGTCACCCTACCCAGATAAGAAGTCATCTAGCTAAGTTTCTGGATAAAGACAAAGAAAAAATTGAATGAGAAGTAGAGAAGGAGACATAGATATCAACTATAACCTGTGGCTAATCACAAGAACTGTAGCAGGTTTGCATATTTTCTTTTTGTATATATATTTATTTGTATATAGTACCTATTTTCTTCTCTATTCTTCTTTTCCTTATTATGTCACATACAAGTTGTTGAAGGCTAACTTTACAATTCAGTTATTAGCCAACCAAACGTTCTGTGTGGTTGGTACTGGGTTTAGTACTGTGACTAAACCCAGAAGTACTGAATACGCCTTTTGGGACTGTTTGTCTCCGTCTTGGAAAGAGTATGAGAACTTCACTTGTGCAATGGACAACTTCAGCTTATTGATGCAAGTGTGTATAGAAAGTCAAATTGAGAAGTTGGGTGGCCAAACTGATAGACTGTGCCAGTAATCAATGTATTGCCTCCCAGCTCCAAATCTACCCTTTCATTTTCTGCTTTGTTACACTAGAGCTGGACCCTATGAACATTTCTCCTTTACCAGATGGCTTGATGTTAGAATTTGTTAGACTAGAAAACACATATCAATAATCAATAATAAAATGCACCTAGATAACCCCTCCACTCATTGCTAAAATTTTTACCTAGTGTCTTTATGTAAGAAACTATTTAAATATTTGTGCAAATTATCGCCTGTATTACTTGCTCAATTTTGTAATTATTTTCTTATGCAGATGTTTGAAGTTTATTATTTTTTAGTGAGACCAGAATAATAAACATTCTGTACTACCTCTTAAATTAATAAGAAGCAATATACTTGATTTTAATAATTATAAACTTTATAATTTCATTATTCATTCCAATAAATTTTTAACAATGTTTTTATTTATTCATATATAGTTGCCATGAAAATGTTAACACATTTGGCTTAGAGTGCTGGCTTATAAAAAAAAAAGAAAAAGAAAATGTTAACACATTTATATAAACATTTTTTGTTATTCTAATATGTGCAGGATGGTGGTGCCACTCTCACGGCCTCAGGAGCAAAGCGTGCCAGCTACTCCCACCCTCCTGTGTGTGAAAATATTCTTTTTTATTTTATTCCACACACACGGAAGCACAAACACACTGAGTCTCCTGTGCACATGGAGGTGATGGGAAGTGGGTGAAGTCCAGGAAGACCATGAGTGTACATGTGACCCTGTAGGTCAAGGTCTTTTGTCTTCAGAAAAACAGTGTACAGCTTTGTGTGGGCAGCTCACCAGTGTTACTGGTAGACCAAGTTAATAGAGGATCGTAGGATGGGATCTGTGCTATTAATACATATATGAATGTATTTCTAACATGAAAAAACTAAAATCCTATCAGATGAGTGGTAAAAGCTAGACATGTACAAACTCTCCTATTTTAAAAAGTGCCCAAGAAATATTTTGTAACCCAAAGGAACATTTGCTATGGGCAGAGTCAGGGAGGATATGTAAAGACAGGCCATTCTCATAGGCAAATTGTGAATTATCAAAATGCGTGAAAGGGCAAGAACTCTTAAGAAAGGGTTAAAAGACCCCATTCTGAATGGTTAGTCAGGCCAAAGGGAAAGAAGTGGGGACACAGCAGATCATCTGGGAGGTTTTTGCCTCATTCTTCTCTACTTTTGTCACTGTGGTTTACACAAGACTGATCCCATAACCCTGGTTTGCCCCACAACGGTTGTCAGCCTCATCCTTTTCCTGGGTTTTCTGATGAGCCAGGCACCTATGAAGTCCATAGCCTGAGCTTGAGAAGCCAGCAGTGATCTGATAGCTACCTAGATCTAACAACAAATGCCATTACCCTCAGGCATTGTGAACTAGGGGCCCTTGCCTTAGCTCTGCTGGAGTCAGCCAGTGGTTACTGCAGCTTCCACTCAGGGTGCATGTGAGTGACTGCAGCTCTCAGGGAGGCAGATGCAGAGGGCTGCTGAGTCAGTACAGGCTGACTGAGTAAACCTGGAAGCATAGGCTCCCACTAGGGATCCAGTGGACAGGCAGGTGAGGAATGCTGGAGGGAAGTTTGGATATGAGGTACACTGTACAAGGTGCTGACAAGGTGCTGACCTCTGAGAGGTGCTGCCCTCTGCTAAGTGCTTACCCATGAAAAGTGCTGTTCTCTTTAAAGGTGCTGACCTCTGAGAGGCGCTGTCCTAAGATGCTGATTACCAGGAGGTGCTGTCCTCTTTTAAGGTGCTGATACCTAAGAGACACTGTTCTCTCTTAAGGTGCTGAATCTTGAGAGGCTCAGTCCTCTCTTCAGGGGCTGAGCTCTGAGAGGCGCTGTCCTCTGTTGAGGCACTGAAACCCGAAAGGCTCTGTCCTCTCTTAAAAGGCTGATCTCTGAGGGGCGCTGTCCTCTGTTAAGGTGCTGAATCCTGAGAGGAGCTGTCCTTTGGTAAGGGCTGATACCTGAGAGGCGCTGTCCTCTGATGAGGTGCTGATCTTTGAGAGAGGCTGTCCTCAAAGCGCTGAATCCTGAGAAGAGCTGTTCTCTACCAAGGTGCTAATCTCTGAGAGGCGCTGTCCTCTGTTGAGGTGCTGATCCCTGAGAAGCACTGTCATCTGGTGAGGTCCTGACCCCTCAGAGGAGCTGTTAAGATGCTGACTCCTGAGAGATGGTATTTCCTGGTAAGGTGCTGACCCCTGAAATGCGCTGCCCTAAAGTGCTGAATCTTGAAATCCGCTGAACTCTGATCAGGTGCTAATCCCTGGGAGGCGCTGTCCTCTGGATAGGGGCTGATCCCCGACAAGCACTGTCCCTGTCAACATGCTGACCTCTGCCTGGCCTGTACAGACAGTGAAGAGGGTGAGGAGCAACCCAAGCCATAGAGAAGCTCAAAAGCTCTGTTTTTCAGATCCCTGCATGGTGTCTGCGTGCAGTATGCTCTTACACTATCTGCACAGGGTAAGGTAGGGCTTTTCCTGCAAATAAAATTTTAGACTACTTATATTCATAAAATATCTATATAAATATAGTTTTAGAATAGATTTAACATAATTGAATTTATGACTAGTAATGTATTACATTTTATAATTTTATATAAAATTTAGAATATTTATATTACTATATCTATAATATAATTTATAGAAAATCTGGTAATATCTGACAGCTGTCATAAAATTTCATTAAACATTTTAGTTATTTAACTTATAAGAATTAATTTAGCTTTTTAATTTTGGGAAAGCTGGTCAATTTTTTTATTTAAAATATTTGACTGCAATAGAATTTTACATAATTGTAAAATAACATTTATTTAACTAGAATGATAATTACAACATGTCGAAGTACAAAACAAAGTTGTATGGATGTTAACATCTTAATTCTTTCTAAGATTAGCTCTTTTAGTAATTAAAATTCAAGGAAGACAACATAAAATTTTACTTGATAGAATGTGAGAAGTTTGTTTTATAGGTCAATTATTAAAATGGATAAATAAAAATAGCATGTAGTTTTGATTGTTTTTGTTTTGTTTATATTGAGAAGCCTATTATATAACTTGGAAGTCAAATATTATAAAAAGAATACAGGTATTTAATTAGATATAGGAAGACTGGGTCCAGGGCTACAAATGCATATTACATTTTAGGGGAATATAAATAAGAAAATTATTATTTTAATATTGGAAATATCTAGCTCTTATAAGAAATATTTTTATATTGAATAATTTAGAAATATTAATGAGTTGAGTATAAATTAAGTTATATTAAATAATACTGTTTTCTATATTTTAGAAACAAATATTTTTGCACGGGGTCATAATAGTGGAGCTAGGAGTAAAGAAAAAGTTTATAGGCCTTGTCAAAATGCTTAAAGAAAACAGTTCTTATCTCAGTGAGGTAAAAAAAATTACATCTTTTTAAAAGGTATAACAATAAAAATCTGTAAATTATGTGTACAAAAGTTAACAAAATTTGAACTTTTGAGATATAATTTTGAGAAATTTTAAAGAGAAATAGATGTTTGAATTAAAAATCAATGTTTTAAAATATTATTTTGAGTAAATTAATACTAAGAAAACCATGTTTGGACATAGAAAATCAAAATATTAGTTTCAGATTAGTGTATTTTCATTATTAAAGTTTAATAAGAAGACTTACAATTTTTAAAATTATAGTCTAAATTATACATAATTTTATTAAATAATTTCAGAATGTATTTTGTTATAATTTACATAGACTAAGATATGTTGGGACATTTTGATTTATCTTTTTAAAACAGTAAATAATTTTATTTTAGGAAAAAAATTATATAAGATTGCTCAATGTAAAATTACATTTTAATTTTTTTTACAAAAATATATCTGTATTTATAATATTTGATATCACTCCAATTTATTTTATATTGTTTTATAAATATCCATTAAATAACATTTTAACTTGGCAAAATTGTTTTAATAAAGCATATATTTTATGACTCACTTTTTAAACTTAAAAACATATTTTATATTTTTATTTTGGTCTTACTTTACATATTGAATTATATAATAATTAGAAGTTTTCATTCTTTTTAACCATAATTTTTATTTGTAACCTAGGATGTAAGAAATTTTGAATTGTCTCTCATAAATTCGTATTTTATAGATAAGAACTATTTTAATATTTTTATAAATTTATTTAAATTATATATTTTTAATTTTAAATGACCTAGACTTTTAATGAGCATCTATTATTTAATTTATTTTTAAGATGTTAAATTATACAAAAAGTTTAGACAGAAGTGTTTACCTCATTATATTTATCTAATTTATTTACTTAAAAGTGTGTTAAGATTATTTACGATTATTTATGCCCAGACAGATACTTCCTCCTGCCGCCTTTCCTGTCCTCTCTTGCCTTCCTCCCCAGGGTCTCTGTGCACTCAGGGACATGCTGGGTGCAATCGAGGACACTCATTCGTCGCCACGGATCTACAAGCTGGGTGCTATGTTGCCTCATTTTGCAGAAGAGGAGATGGAAGCCCCTGGATACACAGCTGCGCCAGGAGAAGGGCCAGCTCCCAGCCCAGGCCGCCGGACTCCAGAGCTGTGCCATCAGCGCTGCCATGAGTGCTCTCTGGAGCCAACTCAAGGACTGGAGGGACGGTGCCCCCGCCCTTTTCTGGGAGCCACAGGATTTCCCATGCCCTGGACTCCACAAAGCAGGCCTAGGCAGTCACATGTCCTGGTCCCTGCTTCTTTTGGAATGAGACTTGCCAGCATCCATGATGGCAGTGGCGGCTAGTCCCAGGTGGCAGCTGCCATGGCACCGACTGCAGTGGGTTGTGTGCGGGCTGTGGGTTCTCTGGTGCGGACGCTGAGGCAAACAGTCCCAGGGCCTGCTGCGCTGGGAGTCACTACTGTGTGGCCTGGCCAGGCCCAGCCACCGGCTGAGTAGGGAACTGCAAGGTCGCCACAGAGGGGCCCTAGTGCGGAGCTGGGTTCAGGACAGTGCAGCCACTGTGCTCAGAGAGCGAGGTCTCTGTTCCAAACGCGAAGGCGAAGCGGTGGCCAAGCTTCAGTGGCCTCGGGTGGAAAGCGGAAGTAGCACCCGCTTCCCAGACCTGGCCAAAGGCACCGCTGCTGCGCCCTCATTGCCGTGGGCGCATGTTCCTGCGCCCAGGCTGGAGGCTCAGTGCCGGGCCTGAGACTGCGTCCCCAGGATCCACCCAGCATTGGAGTGCGATGGCCAGGTCCAGGCGCCAATCCTTTCCCAGAGGTGCTACCTGGCAGGGTTGCCAGCCAGGTAAGGGGGAGCGCCCGGCCGCAGCGGGGAACTTGTGGCGGTGTCGTCCCCTTCCCGGACACCAGCCCCGGCCTAGCAAGGGCTTGGAGCCCTGCTGCAGGCTACAAGGTGGCAGAGAAGGCAGTGGGGGCGGCTGTGGGATCAGCCATGGCAGTAATGGGTCCCCTGTCCCCATGTTCCCAAGGCAGCCGACTGTATCACCTCCGCTCTTGCACTGACTGGCAGGACAAGCTCCCGGCCTCTGAGCCTTCGCCGTAGCCTAGGCCTTGCTCCCTGCAGTGTCCCGGGAGCTCACCAGCACCCAGCCAAGGCCCAGCCTGCATTCACAGGACTGGCCCTGGGAGTGGCGGGTTTCTGCGAGATTGGCCTGGACCACCATGCCACCTGCTATGCACACTCCCACACACAGACTCACACCTTGGTACGCCCGCCCACATTCTCACACGTGTGTGCACACTCCCACATGCTTTTGCTCCCTCCCACGCACATGCACTACCACACGCCCACGCACATGCACTACCACACGCCCACGCACATGCACTACCACACGCCCACACACATTCCCACACGCCCCCCACACTGCTGCACACTTGCACACGCCAGCGCACTCCCACATCCACTCCCTCACACCTGTGCACGCTGCTACACGTGTGCACACTCTCACACCTGCACTTGCCTTCGCACGCTCCCACACTTGCGCACACATCTTTCCACACCCCCGCACACTCCCACAAGCCCTTGAATGTCCATAGATGCTTCCACACCCCCAAGCATGCTCCCACACTAGCATGCACGACCGTGCACACTCCCACACAAACTCGCATGCCAGTGCAGGCTGCCACACAAGCGCACACACTCCCTTATGCCCGTGCACACTCTCACACATTCCCACACTGCATGCATGCCTGCACATGCCCACTCACGCGCACTCACTCTCCAGTAGTGGGCCAAGGTGCAGCCAGCATTGGCAGGATGGGCCCTGGGAGCCATGCCACCTGTCCGCTGACGCTGTGGTGACCCTTTCTCCGGGAAAGCCAGGAGAAGCCCTGATCTCAGCGCCTTGAATCAGCAAGGGTGCACTAGGAAGGGGAGTGCTGGGAGGGGGCTGGCTAGGGTGTATTTGGGAGGGGTGTGTTGGGAGGGGTGTGCTGGGAGGGGGCTGGGAGGGGTACACTTGAAAGGGTGAGGTGGGATGTGGCGTGCTGGGTGGGATTCATTAGAAGGGGTTTAGTAGGAGGTGCGCTGGGAGAGGTGAACTGGAAGAGAGCTGGGAGGGGATGCGCTGGGAGGTGTGCATGGGGAGGGGTGTGCTGGGAGGGGTGTGCTGGGAGGGACGTCCAGGGAGGGGGCAGGGCCTGTGCCTGTTATCACAGTTAGGCTGGAGGCCCCAGAGCTTGGACAGAGCTTCAGAAGCTGCTGTTTTGCTGTCCCAGACCGGAGAAATGCTCCTGAAGTGGCCCTGGGCCCGTGGTTCTGGTCAGGTGAATGGGAAGCTGCAGGCCTGGCTTTTTGTGCCTGTGCTGTTGCTGATTCCACAAAAGGCAGATGGATGCACAGATGGATGCACAGACTGCTGCTTCCTCCTGTCACCTTTCCTGTCCTCTCTTGCCTTCGTTCCCAAGGTCTCTGTGCACTCAGGGACATGCTGGGTGCAATCGAGGACCCTCATTTGTCACCACGGATCTACAAGCTGGGTGCCGCGTTGGCTTATTTTGCAGAAGAGGAGATGGAAGCCCCTGTATACACAGCTGCGCCAGGAGAAGAGCCAGCTCCCAGCCCAGGCCGCCGGACTCCAGAGCTGTGTGGTCAGCGCTGCCATGAGTGCTTTCCGGAGCTGACTCAAGGTCTGGAGGAAGGGTGCCCGCTCCCTTTTCTGGGAGCCACAGGATTTCCCATGCTCTGGACTCCACAAAACAGGCCTGGGCAGTACATGTCCCGGCCCCTGCTTCCTTTGGAGTGAGACTTGCCAGCACCCATGATGGCAGTGGCGGCTTGTCCAAAGCAGCAGCTCCCGTGGCACCGGCTGAGGCGTGGTGCCGGCGCAGGCTGTGGGTCCTTTGGCACCGACGCTGACTGAGACAAACGGTCCCGGCGCCTGCTGCCCTAGGAGCCACTACTGTGTGGCGTGGCTGGGCTCACCGGTCCGCCAGAGGGAGAAGAGCAAGGTCTGCCTTGGAGGGGCCCCAGTGCTGAGCTGGGTCCAGGACAGTGCCGCGATTGTGCTTGGAGCACAGGGGCCAGGCCCCAAACGTGAACGCGGAGCTGTGACCAAGCTTCAGCAGCCTGGAGTGGGAAGTGGGAGTGGCACCCGCTTCCAGGACCCGACCAGTGACATGGCAGCTGCTCGCTCCCTACTTTGGGCGCCAAGTTCAACATGACCTCCCTCACATGATTGAGGGTTAATGATGGGAGCTCAGCTGGGCCTATCAGGAGGGGACCTCAACTCTCCTCTTTGTGGACCTCTCCACATGGCTGCTTGGGCTTCCTCACAGCATGGTGACTGAGTTCTAAGAAGATACCCTCCAAGAAGCAAAGGCCGGAGCTCCATCATTTCTGCCATATTCTATTGATCACAGTGATGACAGGGTCTGCTCAGATTCAGGGGGAGGAGATAGAACATTTACCTTTCCATGGAAGCGGCAAGATAACATCACAACAGTGAATGTGGTATGGGAAATATTGTGGTGATTGTCTTTGGAAACACAAAGGACCTCAATGGTCCAAGCCCTTGATCATGTGCCACAAAGTCTTCACGCTTCCCTGGGATGAGAACCCAGTGAAACCCTCAGTGACAACCCCCAGGAGGGTTTTTCTTCCAGGTTGACTGAACCGTCTGTGGGTAGCATTATGTAATATTTATTATGTTATTGGTTGCAACTATCAGTTGGCTGCAGATACAAGATTTTGGCAAGAATCAAAAAAGCATTCTGTGAGAATCAGTTGAGTATATACATTTTGTAATACAGAGTATCGTATATTATAATTTTTAATTTTGTGCCACACATCTTTTAGTGTTAATAAATTTTATAATAAATACAAAATTTTTATATATACACACACATGTGTGTGTATATATGTGATATATATGTATGTATATATATGATATGATATGTGCATATATATGATCTATGTATACATATGCATTTTTCTTCTGTAGCACACCTCTAAGTCTGTCTGCTATTGAAAAGCATCGTTTTGTTTCTATTCTACCATGGAATTCCATTTTACTCATGCTGAGTTCAAAAGGCATATGCATTTTAAATTTTGCTAGATGTTTTCAGATTGCTTTCACCAGAAGTTATAATTTTCATTTCTAGCAGTGATGCATAAGAATACCCTTTTCTCACACAGCTGCCAAGAGTAGATTTGTAGATTTATTTTTTGCCAGTCTGATAGGTATAAAGTGGTATCTCATTATTTTAACTGGCTCCCTTCCACCATCCCAGCAAGTCTGAGGGTCTTTTCATATGTTGGGTGCCATTTGGCCTCCTTCTGTGACTTGTTTCTTGGTTTTTCTTTATCTTTTTCTTTTGGGAGATTTGTTCCCTCCCTGTTAGTTTGTGGATGTTCCCTGTATATTAAATTTAAGCCTTACATATGGCTCTCTGTTCCAAATCTCATTTATATATTGACTTTACATCATATTTTGTCATACAAAAATTAATTTCTGCATTACCAAATGTTTATAATTTCTTCAATAGCTTCCAGGTATCTGGTCTAAAACTTAGGAACCTGTCCCTATGTTGAAAGTGTCCATATAACCCTTCAGAATTTCTTGCTGAATTTTTATTGTTCCATTTAAGCCTTTATTATAAATCTTATCTTTATATATATGGTTACGACAGGAGTATAATTTTATTTTTTTTCCTGGATAAGTTAGCCTATTATGCCAGTTAAATGTTTGTGGTTTAGTGAAAGCAAAATAATTATGTATTAAATAATAATTCCCCACTGTATTGAAATGCTACTTTTGTTATAAAAAATTATTATATATTCACATGTATTTTATATTCTAATCTGTCATTCTTATGCTAATGACATATCGATTTGGTCATAGTGTTTTTGTAGTATGTTTTAATGTGGGGTGTTTTAGGAAGGTAATATATAACACTATTTCTGGGATGTGGTCATGAACAGTGTCTCCTTTATTCTGTTTCCCTTTCCATGACATTCACTGCTGGGAGGCTCTGTGTTGTAATTGTGGAGACATGACATGAAAGCAGCTGGATCCCTGAATCACTTTAAGGAAGAGAGTTTCTTCCCTGGAGCTTTGCCTGATTGCATCATCTTTGTGTGAGCAGTAAACAACCCTTCATTTTTTATCTCAGCATAGCCTACACTGTCCTGACTAATCATTGGTGCTGCTATATCAAAAAGCCAAAATATACAGCATTAGTTTAGTGGCCGGTGACGGGTGCCACGGACACTGATGCTGGAAGCTGGTACATGGCAATCTGTGCTATTAACGGTACCACATTTGTTAAATGGCATATTTGCATTAAGAAAGGTAAGAAAGAAGGCTATAGTAAGCATATCTTGGCTGTTGGCACTGTTCAACAAAGTCTTACAAGAAAGACATAAACTCAAGAAATAAGTGGCTAGTTGGTGAGCAGTAATAAAGGAAATAAAGTCCAGAAAGTTAGGGCTTAGCAAAATTAAAAAGCAGACTGCTTCCAGATGCCAACTAACTTGATACAGGATTGACACCATGATTGAGCAACAAAGACCCAAACTACCTCCACACAAAATGCAGATTAAAAAGATCCAGATAGACTCATAAATGCCATGATATGGTGTGTGAGAGAGGTGGTGGGGGATGGACAAGAAGGTAAATAAGTTGAGATCTACATCTCAAAAAAAACCTTTGAGGAGTGATGGTATAGGGAACCCTTTGGAAACAAATCAAAAGCAGACTAACTTTTTAAGGACATTGTATTACAAAAGAAACCCACAGTTTTAACTAAAAAAGGCACAGACTATTAATGACTTATAACAAGTTATGGCTCCCCAATTTTCCATGGGCCAACAGCAGCTGAGTTTCACAGTCCTAAGCACAGCATATTCTACCACATCCATTTGAGATGTGGCCAAGGAGGGTGATGGAATGATAGAAGGGCCAGGGAGAACAAGGAACAAAGCACTTCTTCCTAGAGAAGCTTAATGAAGAAACCTTCTCTGAGGAGGGTGGGAACTTTCCCAATGCCTATTCAGAAGGATTTCAGAATTGTTACCCCATCCTGTCTTCATTCTCTCCATTTAAAAGTAAAAGTGTTTATTGCAGTTGTCCTAACCCTATTCTATCATTGAGTATTGGGTCTGTATAGGAGGCAAGCAATATGTCTCTTCTTCTTTAGAAATCTCTAGACCAAGAAGAGGCAGGTATAGACCTGATGGAGAGCACAAAGCAGTTCACCTGAAGACCCTCAATTTCTTTTTCTCTTCTTTCTTTCTCTTTCTTTCTTTCTTTTCTTTCTTTCTTTCTCTCTCTCTCTCTCTCTTTTTTCTTTCTCTTTCTTTCTTTCTCTCTCTCTCTCTCTCTCTCTTTGTTTCTCTTTCTTTCTTTCTCTTTCTTTCTTTCTTCTTTCCTTTCTTTTATTTTTTAGAGATGGGGTTTCACCACATTGGTCAAGCTGGTCTCAAACTCCTGACCTCAGGTGATTCACTGCCCTGGTATCTCAGAGTGTTGGAATTACAGATGTGAGCCACTGAACCCAGCCTAAGAAGACCCTCAATTTCAAGCTGCATTTGCTGATTTACGGGAGTCGGATTTTCTGTCTTGAGAAAGTGAGAGTATGTTCTGCATATGGGCAAAAGAATGACCAGAGGGACACACAGAAAGTTTACACTTCCTACTTCCTGGTAGTTAAGTGGGGCCACATGACTAGTTCCAGCGAATGAAATGTGAGTGGAAGTGTCATGGATCACTCCTGGGCCAAATGTTTAAAAGTTGATGTGTTTCTCTAACAATCTGTCTTTCATCGTGGTGATCTCAGAGGCCACCAGTGAGGCGATGGTCGACAGGATAAAGGATGCCTAGAACTAAAGGGGTTTTCACCAACTCACATTAGATTTTGCATGAATGAGGTAACATCTTTTTTTTTTTTAATTTTTTTTTTTTTTTTTTTTTTTTTTTTTTGGAGTTTCATTTTTGTTGCCCAGGCTGGAGTGCAATGCAGCTTACCGCAAACTCTGCCTCCTGCGTTCAAGTGATTTTCCTGCCTTAGCCTCCTGAGTGCCCAGCTAATTTTGTATTTTTAGTAGAGATGGGGTTTCTCCATGTTGTCAGGCAGGTCTCAAACTCCCAACTTCAGGTGGTCTGCCTGCCTCAGTCCTGCAAAGTGCTGGGATTATATATTTCTTAATATTTAGCTACTGGGGATAATTTACATTAGATTATTTTAGGTTTTCTACCTATACAATTGTATCATCTGTGAACAGCGATGTTTGAAAATTTCTTCCTTTTTGATGCTTACACCTTTTGTTTCTTGTCTGTGTCTTGCTATCCTGCCTGGGACTTCATAGCCAATGTGGAGTAGCAGTGGTGACCACGGGACCATGGGCTTGCTTCTTATAGAAAAGGAAAGTGCTTTCAGCATTTCAAGCATTGAGACATGTAAGATGTTTTCTATCATTTTTTGTGGCTATCTAGTGTCTGTTAAAAGAAAGTTCCCTGCCAGGTGTGGTGGCTCAGGCCTGTAATCCCAGCACTTTGGGAGGCCGAGGTAGGTGGATCACGAGGTGAGGAGATTGAGACCATTGTGGCCCACATGGTGAAACCCTGTCTCTACTAAAAATACAAAAACTAGCTGGGAGTGGTGGCACATACCTGTAATCCCAACTACTCGAGAGGCCAAGGCAGGAGAATCACTTGAACCAGGGAGTCAGAGGTTGCAGTGAGCCAAGAGTGTACCACTGTACTCTAGCCTAGCCGCGGAGTGAGACTCTGTCTCAAAAAAAGAAATGTTCCCTTGTACTACTAGCTTGCCTAGCTATCTTTACCTTGAATAGCTGTTGAACTTTACAGTTTTTTGGTATCTCTTGAAATGCTCATATATTTTTCTATTAAAGAAAAAAATGCTAATTCTCCTAATTATATTTACTGTTTTCTGACGTCAAAGCAACCTGATTGATATGGTTTGGCTCTATGACCCACCCGAATCTCACGTTGAATTGTAATAATCCCCAGGTGTCAAGGATGGGCCCAGGTGAAAATAATCGACTCATGGTCATGGTTTTCCCCATGCTGTTCTCATAATGGTGAGTGAGTTCTCAGCAGATCTGATAGCTTATAAGGGGCTTCCCCCTTCACTCTGCTCTCATTTCTTTATCTTGCCACCCTATGAAGAGGTGCCTTCTGCCATTGTAAGTTTCCTGAGGCCTCTCCGGCTGTGCAGAACTGTAAGTCATTAAACCTCTTTTCTTTATAAGTTACCCAGTCTAGTGTATTTTCCTGGGAGTGCGCTGTTTACGCCGCATTCTCTAAACCGGTGCTGTGCACTAGAAATACTGTGCGGTACACATGTGCAACTTTTGTCACTTAAAAAGAATCAGAAAAAACTTGATGAATATGACATAGATGCAAGATAAACACCATTATTAAAATAATATTCATGCATTTATGGAATCGATTAAAGAGTAACAAAATGGATAGACAGGAAATATTACGGACCTAGAATGAATTGCAGTTACCCACTGTGGAACTGAGGAGATAGGGTGTCTCATTATAAAACTCCCTTAGACAAGACGACTTTTGATAAATTTTTCAACTTTTCCCCCCAACAAAATCCCCTGTCTTCTCAGGTATTTATTGTCTGTCCACTAAATAAGAGGTGATCCGTCACCTTTTCTGATGAGCACCACGGGCTTTTCAAAAGATGATTGCCAATTAACCCCTTTGTGCCTGGGCTTTCTCATTTGTAAAAATTGTACTTCCTACCTCTAAAGTGTGTGTTGAAGACAAACAATTGGGGTGATGTATACTAAAGTAATGAAAGTGCTTACCACACAGGAGGAGCTGGTTAGTGTTAGATTCCCTTGTTCTCCCCTCAGTATCAAAAACAGATCTAATTTAGCTTTACATAAAGGCAAAGTATCAAGATAAGGTGACTAACAGTAGTACTAACACAATATTTGAACTAAAGTTTGCACTTCTAATGCATGAAAACAACAAAACATGTCAATAAATAACAAAAAGCTTGGAATTCAGACAACGGATCCAATCTGGGCTTGATCTCAAGCTAGTGTTTTGATGTTGAAAAAAATGTGATTTGGTCTTTCTAACCCCATTTCCTTGTCTAAAATTGGGGATTATGATAAATTCACTAATATTAAGAGTTAAATGAGATTCTTGAGGAGTCACGGCGGTTCTGACATACGTAGGTATTATTAGCAGCCATGTTGTAGCGTAAGAAAATGCCATCTGCTGAAAGAGGGACAATAAGGTTATCTTCATGATCATCTAAAAGCTACCAGATATAGGAAGAAGGGGCCATAAAATGATCATGTTAGATGATTAATTTTGATGCTTAGGTCGGAGTTCATTCTAGGATATCTCCTGCCCGAAAAGAACAGAGACTCATTTCTTTGGAATTATAAGACACTCAGTGAGAGGAAAGAAAAAGAGAAGAAATGTTTCAGTCACATACGTGATTTCTAAGAGTAAAAACAGATGAAATTAATAATACTTTTTTTAATCCAGTATATCCCAAATATGGTTATTTTAGCATGTAATCAACATAAAATATTTTAATAAGATATTTCACATTCTTTTTTCCTAGTGTTTGAAACTTGGTGCATATTTTACACTTATGGCACATCTCAATTCAGACGGTCCACATTTCAAGTGCCCAGTGGCTGCATGTGGCTGGTGGCTACCACACTGGACAGCATGGGTCTAAGGATTTCATTCCTGCCACAGGTCTGAACTCCTAACCTTAATTTTGAGTGTTTTTTAACAAACTGGCCTCTGTTTATCATTCTTCTAGTACTTCCCCAAGGATGATTGTACCTTCAGCGCTCAAGACCACTTGCTGTTCCCCTACACACTTCTGTTCAAGCTGTTTCTTTCACCTGGAATGCTGACTTTGCACCTTCTTTTTCGGACCTGGTAGAAAGGCACACGTTCATTTTTATTGTTGTTGTTTTGTTTGTTTTTTTTTGAGATGGAGTTTCGCTGTTGTTGCCCAGGCTGGAGTGAAATGGCCCGATCTTGGCCCACTGCAACCTCTGCCTCCTGGGTTGAAGTGATTCTCCTGCCTCAGCCTCCCGAGTAGTTGGGATTACAGGCATGTGCCATCACGCCTGGCTAATTTTGTATTTTTAGTAGAGACGGGGTTTCTCCAGCTTGGTCAGGCTGGTCTTAAACTCTTGAACTCTGGTAATCTGCCCAACTCAGCCTCCCAAAGTGCTGGGATTACAGGCGTGAGCCACCGCGCCCGGCTGAGAGGCACACATTCTGCTAAGAGCTTTATCCTGACCCCCTAACCCCAAAAGGGATTTGTCACTCCTTAGCCTTGTACTCATGACTGGATTAGAGGGAATTTAATTTGAGTTTAATTATTTTTGAGACTATCTCCCTGGCTAGTGTAGTGTGCTATTCATCTTTGTTGTGACCATGGCCTGTGCCTAATAAATAGTCAGTAGATATGTTTGCAGACAGAAAGTAAACCACTTATCAGGTGTATTCAGCCCCTTTCTTTTTTTTTTTTTTTTGAGATGGAGTCTTGCTCTGTTGCCAGGCTGGAGTGCAGTGGTACGATCTTGGCTCACTGCAACCTCTGCCTCCCAGGTTCAAGTGATTCTCCTGCCTCAGCCTCCCAAATAGCTGGGACTACAGATGTGCACCACCATGCCCAGCTAATTTTTGTATTTTTAGTAGAGAAGGGGTTTCACCATGTTGGCCAGGCTGGTTTTGAACTCCTGACATCAGGCGATCCACCCACCTAGGCTCCCAAAGTGCTGGGATTACAGGCATGAGCCACCATGCCCAGCCTTCAGTCCTGTTCTTGAATGGGCTTGCTGATTCCTTTTTGAGGAGAATTGTGTATGTAGTCTTATGTGTGTCTGAGCAAACAGCATACGCACAAACAAGGAATTCATCTTACACACACTAACAAGGAATTCATCTTAAGATGTGCACAGGAAATATCTTGCACCTTTACCCTGTTTGTGATCTTACATATGGGAGAATTGAGGCACAGAAATAAGTTAGGATGGCCAGCAAACTTGCATCAGTGTAAATACAAAGAAGGGGAGGGAATGTTCAAGAAACAGCTTGAGCAAAAGTGTGTAGGGGAACAGCAAGTGGTCTTGAGTGCTGAGGGTACAATCATCCTTGGGGAAGTACTAGAAGAATGATAAACAGAGCCCGGTTTGTTAAAAAAAAAACACTCATTCTTGCAAGGGCTGTGATGGTCTCAGAGGGTTAGGCTTCTCAGATGGCTGGGCATCAGCTGGCCGTGCTTTGGTTATATGATTGGTGGAAAAAGAAGTGGGAGGTGAGGAGTAACTCCTGGGCCCTGATGATTATTCAAGCCAAGTACAGGTCTGGAAAGCCTGTACACAAAGGAGGAGCTCACTGCTGGAGAAAAAGCTGAAGAGCAGGATGGTCGCCTCAGATCATGAACAGTGCTGGCCTGAGGAGGGCAGAAGGAAGGGCTGGGGAAGCCAGCAGGGGAGCAAAGGAGTAGGCTTCAGCTGGGTGAAGATGTTCGTGCTGTGCGTTATGTAAAATATACAAATTATTATTGGGAATAACCACATCTCAGCAGTGCTGGTTCTCAGTCTGGAGAATGGGAAATAGAAAGGATCAGATTCAGAGAAGGCAACTTACCCAGTGTCACAGCATTTTAAACTCACATGAAACCTCGTCCCTTCATGCCACACTCACCAGCCCCACCCACTTGTGTTGCAACCAAGGCCCCACTGTAGTGCTTAGGAGAGCGGGTCTAGGGCACAGTGCCAGGGCTGATTAATGTCTTCCTTACCGTTTTCCAGTGAGGGGCTGTGATTAGGCCTATTTATAGGGGCCTGGTCCCTTAATATTCTGCCTGGTGCACCTCTTGCCAATCAAATCAGTGCCGTCTGCAGTGTGATTGCTGCTTTAGTGGCACCAGGGAGAGGAGTTAATTAAACCCAGTATAAATAGACTCTGCCCTCACTTTGCAATTCCAGGAGTGCTTTTCCTTCCTGTCCTCCACCCCCACATGCACCTCCTTCCTCTAAGGCCCCCTAAGCTCTTATCTAGGTGAGCAGGGCTGGACACCCCTATACCTAGAGTCGCTAGCCACTGCCCAGTCTGTTTCAGGAGCAGACCTCAAATTCTCAGGGGTTAAAGTGGGAAGAACCCATGTGTGCACATTTTTTGTGCTTTTCCAGAACTGGGTACCATTTGGCAGTTGATCAGGCAATCTCCCCAACTACCCCATTTCCATCCCTTGGTTTTCAGCCTCTTTTGTTCTCTGCAACTAAGGTTTCTTTCTTGTTTATCTGAGGTGGGGAGCTGAACTGAGACAGTGTATGGAAAGGGTGCCTGGCAGCTACCAAGCACCTTGTAAGGCATCAGAAATGTTGCACCTTCTCTGAACTCCTCCGTTGGCCCTACCAATTCCCCAGTCCCTGGTCCTGCCCTCCCCCTCCCTCATTCACTCAGCAGGCATCAGCAGACTCCCATCTGTGTGCTCCTGGCCTCCCACCAAATGCTGTGTCCCCTTCTCCCCTATTTGTGCAGGCTGAAGCTATGTGCATAGTTGGGATGAGGGCTGTGTTGTCTCTCCTTCCTTTCTGAGGAGAATTGTGTATGTACTCTTGCCACTCCTTAGCCTTGTACTCATGGCTGGATTACAGTGAGTGGGTGCGGGTGGGCGTGGGCAGCTCTGATGCTCCGGCTCCCACCCACAGGCACCATGAATCCTGTGAAGACCCAGCACTCCCTGGCAGGTCAGACGTATGCCGTGCCCCTCATCCAGCCAGACCTGCGGCGAGAGGAGGCCGTCCAGCAGATGGCGGACGCCCTGCAGTACCTGCAGAAGGTCTCTGGAGACATCTTCAGCAGGTGGGTGCTGCCACCCACCTCCTCCTGATCAGAGGACCATCCCCATCCTGGGCAGTCCCAGCAACCTACCCTCTGGGAGCAGCCCCCTAGGGGAGAGCCTGGTCCTGGGGAACCCATCTGGATTCCTTGTGTGGGAGGGGCTGAGGTAAGAGCCCAGCTTAGAAGGTTTTGCTCCTGAGAGTCTGAGAGCTCACTCCCTTCCACCCCACTTAGCCTCCTGGTTTCCTGTGGTGGCTCTGCTCTCCTGACTCATTCTCTTCCTCCCATTCGGGGTGCATATTCCTTCACATTTTCCTGCAGCCAGCAAATACGTACCCAATAGTGTTTGTGTGCAAGGCATTGTAAGAATCTCTATAGATCCAGCCATGGATAAGGCAGCATCCCTCTCCAGCTGGAGCGCACATGCTGGCAGGAGAGAAAGATCTAATAACCAATGCATGATTAGTTCTTTAATAACAGTTGTGACAAGGCCTGTTGATAATATTTGGTAGTCACTGTTATTTATACAGCATTAACCATGCAGCACCATTGATTTGAGTGCATTAACTCATTTAGCTCTCGCCACACTTTATGAGCAGACACTGCTGTCATTTCCATTTTATAGATGAGGAAACTGAGGCACAGAAAGGCTGAGAGACCTGGCCAAGTGACAGAGCCAGGGTTCAAAGCCACAGATCATGGCCCCAGGTTCTGTGGGTTATTACGGCCTCTGTGGAGGGGAGATGGGGTGCTGTGAGGCTCGTTCTGGCTTGGTCTTGGGTCAGGGAGACGCTTGATCTCAGGTCAGGGAAGGGGGATGTGAGGAAATGACATTTGTAGTAAAGTCTGAGGGTTGAGTTGGGTAGGTCAGGAAGAAAATTCCAGAAAGAAGGAAGCACATGAACTGTAGCCCAGAGGTAGAGGACCTAAAAGAAAGCCAGCATGGCTGGAGAACGGAGCGGCCATTGAGGGAGCCGAGCTGG
>NW_016107494.1:4198904-4200262 GCF_001604975.1 Cebus imitator
TTATGGCCACCCATGTTCAGTGCTTAGAATGGAGGCCAAAACCATTCCCTCAGAAGCTGTGTTTCCTCACCAAGATGGGATTGCATGTTGCCCTTCTCTGAGGGCAGCCCTGGATTTTTGGTGTCTTTCCTTTCCCGTCCTGGTACTTGGCACCTTGTAGACAGTTGCATGTCCCCTGCCAAGGGATGGGATGAGGAGAGGGCAGGAAGGCATCTTCTGGGGAGTGGAGTGCTGCGTTCATTGAGTGTGGGATCCTCAAGTTGCTGGCACAGCCCATGGAGGGAAGATGCCTCTCAGGAGCACTGGGCCTCAGTCCTGGCTCTCTCACGCCAGGTTCCAGGTCACTGCATCGATCTCTCCACCATGTGCTCCACATCATGCTGGGTCTTTAAGAGACACCAATTATGTGGCTGACACTGTGTCCTCAAAGAGCTTAGAGGCTGGAATGGGAACATGTAGGGCGAGATTAATTGTTAATTGTGTAGCATGGACTGTGTGGGCTTCTCAGGGTCTAGAAGGGAGAGAAATTGGTAAGAATTGGTGGCACACCTGTCAGAACTCCCCAAACCAAGCTAAGCAAAAAGTAACCAGTCAGTAGAGCGGCCTTTGGAGTTAGGGCTAAAATGACGTCATCAGGGCCTGGCTTTGCCTTCCTTCCTTGTCAGTTTGCTTCTTTGGGTCTGGCTGCATTCTCAGACAGGCCATGCTCTCGTGGTGGCAAGGTGACATGGCAGGGTCAGTTTCAGCAGGAAAGAATGCTCTCCTGTGTCCCCCACTTCCTCTAGAGGCCACACTCACCTGGATTGGTCCTTGTGTCTGTCCCAGAATCCATCGCTGGGGCCAGGGGACTATGACATGCCACTTGGCTTAGACCAAGGAGCTTTTCAGACCACCCACCTGAAGCTCAGGGTGTAAGCCTGCAGGAGAGATGGATTCCCCAAAGGACACGGGGCCCTTGCTTGAGTAAAGGGGAAGTAGGTGCTGGAGAGGAAGCCACGTGCCTCCTCCACATGGGGCGGGCTCCTGGAGGAGGAGGGCAGGGTAGGGAGGTGGGCGTGCAAGTCGCCCTGATGGGGTCTAGAAATGGGGGCCACAGGCTTGGAGAGAAGCCTCAGTGTGGCTTGGAACGTGGTGTATGATGGTCTGCTGGGAAGGCCGGCCTGCACAGCGGCTGGAAGGGGGTAGGAGTTCTGCATGGGGAGCACAGACAGTGCTACCTCTCCCTCGCACTCAGCTCACAGGGCATGAGAGGCTGATTTCCCACGAGCCTGTGGGCCAGGCCTCTGGATGGTGCTGAGGAGCTTTGCCTTGGTTCCTCCGAGTCCCCACGGGGCCATGGGAGGCTCCCTGGCAGTGTG
>NW_016107494.1:4204797-4206002 GCF_001604975.1 Cebus imitator
ACCAGGATGGTCTCAATCTGTTTCCTGAAGGTCAAAACCAGAGTTCTGAGCAAGAGCCTTGGGAATAATGAGCAATTCATCAGCAAATGCTTGGACACCAAGCTGTGCCCTGCCCTTTACGCTGGGCTTATATTTCATCAGGGCTTCTGCCATTGCCACTTCCACAGCACCAGCACCTGAAACCACACAGCCATCATCGATAGCATTTTTGACAGCCCTCAAGCCATCCCTTACTGCATTTTTTATCTGAGTGAGTGTGTGTGCTTATTTTGTCCTTTGATCAATAATGTGACAGAACGAGGGTTGTTATATTTCTCAATAAAGGTGAATTTCTCTTCTCCCAATGTATACTCATATATAAGGCCTGCATGTCCCAAGCAGTCAGAACTTAGGTCATCAAAATAATTCAGGGCTACCCCACCACAAGCAAGAATCAACCTCTCCATATTTCTCCTTTTAGCTCTGCACAGAGCTACTATGCCTTCTTTGGAAAGAGCATCGAAGGAAAAGGGGTCAATTCCCTTTTGATTAATAACAACAAATACTTTATCTGAATCACCACAGACTTTCCTTTTCAGTTCTATTATTTTTTAATTCTATCTTCAGTGAATTTTCTTTCAGCTTTTACAAGTTTTTCTCTCTCTTCTGCACTCTTGTAAAAAAAGCCAGAATTCACTTCTGTTTTTTCATATTCTAATGACATGCTACATGTGAGGATGTATGCATCTTCCACCCTTTTCCTCACATCAGGATGCCATGCTCCGTGGCCCAAAACAAGCTTTCTGATTAAGCTTGTATCAGTTTCAGATTTATGTTTCATCTCCATGATCTCAATCATGAAGAGATCAACAGGCTCATCTTGTTTTCTAATGGCCAAAATGGAGTCCACTACAGCCTCTGTTAAGACATCTGCAAGTTCAGCATGAACTTTAGTACGAAGAGATGTTCTGGCCACATCTATAAGTGTTTCTCTGTCCATCTCTTTGCTGACTTTGACTTCTTCCAAAAACTGAAGGACCTTTTCCTTTGCAGCTTCAAACCCTTCAGTAATTATTCTGGGATAAAGGCCTTCAGAAATGTAGATATCTGACTGTTTCAGCAGCTCTCCAACGATTAGGACATGGGAAGTCGTACCATCACCAGTTATATCATCCTGGGCTGTTGCTACCTTTGCTATTAAGGAAGCTGTTGGGTGCTGAATTTGC
>NW_016107495.1:0-2433 GCF_001604975.1 Cebus imitator
TTTAGAGAGAGGAAGTGAGTGGGAATGCAATAGCATGGGAGATAGATCAATGAGGTGGGTGCTAGAAAGCAGGAATTTTGCTCAAGGAATCTTGGTTTTCATTTCACCAACTTGGATCAAGTTGTATGAATGTGGGAAGATGGGAAAGGGATTCTATTTCAGAATAACTGTGTATCAATCAATCAGCAACCAAGGTAGGTGGACCAGTCCCAGGGTAAGCGAATTATACTGGCTGGCCAATGCAGCCAGCTGCCTGTTTTAAAAAAAAATTTTTTTTTTTGAGACAGAGTCTCGCTCTGTCATCCAGGCTGCAGTCCAATGGTGTGATCTCAGCTTGCTGCAGCCTCCACCTCCCATGCTCAGATGTGGTTCTGTGCATGAGCTGCCTGGAGGGAATGTTATAGAAAAATAAAGAAGATTCTTAGTTCCTTGTGCAAGAGGTCTGGTTTTGTAGGTTTGGAGTAAGGGCCTGAAATATCTATTTTTTGAAAGCATCCCTGGAGATTCTGATGCACAGCCAGGTTTGGGAAACTCTGCTAAATAGACCATTGGAGTGAGTGGGCCACCTGACAAAGCTGAGGGCTTCCTGACACCAGAGGGATACGGCAGAGGCTTGTTGATGATTTTAGAGCAGCTTTTTCTATTTAGTGGTGGTCTTGGGAAGGGGGACAAGCGGGTTTTTCGAAGGTGCTTTTCCACCTCCCAGATTCTAGGCTGTATAATTAATGTGATGGTGTAAATGAATCTGAAATACCCTAACCCTGATCCTTTTCATGGGGGCCCTCTTTCACCAAAAATGTATCTGCTGCAGTGGAAGCTAATTTCAGGCTCTATGACTAAGTGAAATGAAGAATTTCAAACAGTGTAGGCATGGAGATCTTCCAGTTGTTCCTTAAATCAGTGGCTCCCAAACTTGGCTGATTTTCAGAGTCATCTGGGAAGCTTTCTAAAAATACAGATTTTGGGGCTCCACTCCAGAACTACTGAATCTGAACCTTAGGGTGGATGTGGTACCCAGAAATGGGTAGTTATTAAAAAACAAAACTCCCCAGATGATTCGGATGCCCAGCTGTGTTTAGGAATCTAGATGTTAAACCATGCAATATGAACCCTGTCGCTGCTTTCTGCTTTAGTCTCCTCTTTCTTAGGTCTCTAGCAAGTTTCAGAAATAGTTTGAGGACAAATGACAGGAGACAATTTACACAACAGGCATGAAATATGTGAAACTCGTCTGCCCTAGAAGTGATACAAAAATAGTTCAAGAAGGGATGGAAACTTTGCAGGATGGGATGATAAGGCAAAATTTGGGGTGCCATGAAATGCACCCCAATGAAATGTAAATTTTGGGTGCATTTACATTTTATTGACATGTACAGGGGTAACTGACTCTTGGAGGTCCTGCCATAATGGGGGATTCACAAATTATCCCCTTGCAAAGCCATTAGAAATCAACTGAAGAAGATCCTCATTCTTTGCGATTCCATGATTTGTAACTAAGCAGATAACAAGTCTGCCTCATTAACACATTGATTTGTTCCCCATTAATTCATTCAAGGAATGCTTGACAACTGCGAGGTGCTACACCTACCTTGCACCTTGATTCCCTCACCGTTATCCCTCCCTCCAGTACTGAGGTTTCACTCTTTGGAGGGATTTCCAGAATGTATTTCCATGAATGGGAAGGGCTTCTGGACCCTAAGATGGAAAATAAGGTGGCAACTTTGACATTTGAATGACAGGCATTCCCTAAGGGGCCTGCAGAGGGTGAGGTTACTGTGGCCATGGCATTGGGGCTTATGCAAGACAGTTTGGGTCTCAGGCTGGAACTTTCAACCTGAGTGTTGGCTTTGCTCTGGGCTTGAGGTGCTGAATGTTTTATTAACCCCCGTCCTTGGGGTTCAGGGACACAGTGCCTCTAAAACCTCCAAAGCATTACGTCTGTGTGAAGTTGTTGACCTCTGACCTCAATCCCAAAGCAGTCTTTGATCATGACTCCCAGCTGAGGCCCTTCTTTGAAATCCTTATAGACAATCTCCCCACCTTGTGTCTCTCTGGGCCCCAGAAATGACCCCATTGATGACTGGAGTTCAACATTCCGACAAGTGGCAGAGCGGATGCAGAAAATGCAGGAGAAACAGAAAGCTTTTGTGCTCAATCCTGCCATCGGGGTAGGGCTTCTCCTTTTTCTACGTTCTCCAACCCCCCAGCGCCTGGGAACTGCTTGCCACTTCCTTGGGGCCTCTGATTTTAGGTTCTGTTACATCTTGTTTAAATTCCTGAGGCATTGTGAGTCAGCTAAAATGTTATAAACCAAATCCTATTTTCCCATTTACATTTTCACTGTAAGATATTTTGTCTTCGTTCCAATCCTGTCTCTCAAACCGGTAATCATTAAACACTTTAGTGGTCGGGGGCAGTTTCAGTTTAAAGAAG
>NW_016107495.1:3435-8711 GCF_001604975.1 Cebus imitator
AAGAAAGAAAGAAAAGAAAGAAAAGGAAAGCACTTTATGAAAAACCCTTGATCCAGCTGACAAGAGACCCAATCACTGTGACTTCCTCCCCAGAGAGTCCTAAATATATACCCAGGAATGACCAGAGGAGGTCATTCCCCTCTTTCTAATCTTCCTCTCAGTCAAGCCCACCCAGCCCCCTTCCTCACAGGCACACCGGGGGCCAGCAGTACCATCACATGCACGGCCAGGGGTCACTAACAAGTGGTCTCCAGAGTCTTCATCCTCTCCCAATTCCTCTTGGGTGTCTTCGCCTCCTTCAGCCTGAGGGTCTCGGTGGCTCCTCCCAGATGAAAGGTGGAAGTGCCACCAAGATCCTGCTGGAAACCCTGTTATTAGCTGCCCATAAGACTGTGGCCCGGGGCATTGCAGCATCTCAAAGGTAGGGAGGACCTGGACAAGAGAGAGCTCAGAGTCAGGTGAGCGTGAGATGGTGTGGATGGGGAATGGCAGGTCTAGACCCAAGGACTGGGCTGGTGGCAGTAAGACTGCAGCCCACCACGCCTCCCCTGGGAAGGGAGCTGGCGGGGACATGCTGTTGCTCCCACCACGTAGTCGCAGACTCCAGATTGTCTCCAGTGGATCCTGGATTCCTCAGGCCCAGACCTAATCCCTGAGCCTGCCTGGAACCTCCAAAGCTAGCCTGGCTCCCAAGGGCCCTTTGATTTGGGGACCTATATGTTCCACGTAACATTCTAAGTGCTGGGAATATAGCAATGAACAGAAAAGACAATCCCTGGCTGGGTGCAGTGGCTCATGCCTGTAATCCCAGCACTTTCAGAGGCTTAGGCAGGTGAATCACTTGAGGCCAGGAATTCAAGACCAACTTGGCCAACATGACAAAACCCCATCTCTACTAAAAATACCCCCAAAATTAGCTGGGCATGGTGGTGTGCACCTGTGATCCCAGCTACCTGGGTGAGTAGAGGCAGGAGAATTGCTTGAATCCGGGAGGCGGAGGTTGCAGTGAGTCAAGATGACTGCATTCCAGCCTGGGTAACAGAGTGAGACGGTCTCAAAAAAAAAAAAGGTCCCTACCTTCATGGTGTCTACGTTCTAGGGTGGTGAGAAAGACTTTAAACAAGAAAGCTTATTGCATGTTGGATAATGATAAGTGTGTTTTTGTTTTGTTTTGTTTTGTTTTGTTTTTTGTGACAGTCTTGCTCTGTCACCCAGGCTGGAGTGCAGGGGTGTAATTATAGCTCACTGCAGCCTTGAACTTAAATGAGCACCTCCTGGTGATTTCTTTTTTCTTTTCTTTTTTTTTTTTGAGATGTAGTCTCACGCTGTCGCCCAGGCTGGAGTGCAGTGGTGTGATCTTGGCTCACTGCAACCTCTGTCTCTCCTGGTTCAAGCAATTCTCTTGCCTCAGCCTCGTGAGTAGCTGGGACTACAGGCGCACGCCACCACACCCGGCTAATTTTTATATTTTTAGTAGAGATGGGGTTTCACCTTGTTGGCCAGGCTAGTCTCAAACTCCTGACCTCATGATCGACCCACCTCAGCCTTCCAAAGTGCTGGGATTACAGGTGTGAGCCACCGTGTCTGGCCAATTTCTTTTTTTTTTGAGATGGAGTTTCGCTCTTGTTGCACAGGCTGGAGTGCAGTTTCACAATCTTGGCTCACTGCAACTGCCACTTCCCAGGTTCAAGGGATTCTCCTACCTCAGCCTCCCAAGTAGCTGGGATTACAGGCACATGGCACCATGCCTGACTAATTTTTGTATTTTTTTAGTAGAGGCGGGGTTTCACAATGTTGGCCAGGCTCGTCTCGAACTCCTGACCTTAAAGTGATCTGCCTTCCTTGGCCTCCCAAAATGCTGGGATTATAGGTGTGAGCCACTGCCTGCTCCCTCCAGGTGATCTCTGTGAATACTCACTGAAGTGTGAGAATCTCAGTCCAGCTTTGTTATTCAGAGCCATCCTCACAGTGGGCCTGCTCTTCAATAGGCCCAGCCCTGGGCCCCGCTGTTTATGTGACACCAGGATTGGGCTCCAGAGTAGTAGAGCACGAAGAGGGCACAAAGCCATTCGAAGGCACCCCAGTGCCCGCCACTTTTCCCTTCTTCACAACATGGTGGAGGGAGGGGCGGGGTGCTTCCCTCTTTTGACTAGGAAACCAAAGTGATGATGATGATTGTCGTTATTAGTTTTTGATTAATGACAATAATTAAAAATTGTTGACACTCAGCTTGGAGTGCAGTGGAGCAATCATAGCTGTAACCTCCTACTCCTGGGCTCAACTATCTTCCCACCTCAGCCTCCCAAGTAGCTGGGACTGAGGTGCATGCCATCATGCCCAACTAGTTTTTGTATTTTTTGTAGAAATGGGGTTTTGCTATGCTGTCCAGACTGGTTACAAACTCCTGGCATCGAGCAATCTCCCCGTCTCAGCCCCCTAAAGTGCTGGGATGACAGACACGAGCCACTGTGCCAGCCTAAAGTGATTATTTGTTATATCCAAAGCTCTTATTTTGTAATAGGGAAAAGTAGGCCAAGAAAAGGAAAGTGACTCTGGAAAGTCACATAAATGATTAGCGGGCTTGGGATGGGCCTGGAAGGCATGAGGACTGATGAGTCAGACACACTGTTTATGGTTTTTGTTGTGTGTTTATTTTATTTTATTTTATTTGAGACAGAGTCTCGCTCTGTTGCCTAGGCTGGAGTGCAATGGCACAACCTCGGCTCACTGCAACTGCTGCATCCTGGGTTCAAGTGATTCTCCTGCCTCAGCTTCCAGAGTAGCTGGGATTACAGATGCCTGCCACCACCCCCTGCTGTTTTTGTATTTGTATTTATTTATTTATTTAGAGACAGAGTTTCACTGTTGTTGCCCAGGCTGGAGTGCAAAGGAGTGATCTAGGCTCGCAGCAACCTCTGCCCCCTGGGTTCAGGTGATTCTTCTGCCTCAGCCTCCTGAGTAGCTGGGATTATAGGCATGTGCCACCACGCCTGGTCAATTTTTTTTTAATTTTTTTATTTTTAGTAGAGACTGGGTTTCTCCATGTTAGTCAGGCTAGTCTTGAACTCCGTACTTCAGGTGATCTGCCTGCCTTGGCCTCCCAAAGTGTTGGGATTACAGATGTGAGCCACTGTGCCCCCCCGAGTGTTTATTTTATTTTTTAAATAATTTAAAACTCATAGAACAGGGTCAGGTACAGTGGCTCATGCCTGTAATCCCAGCACTTTAGGAGGCCAAGGAGGGCGGATCATGAAGTCAAGAGTTCAAGACCAGCCTGGCCAACATGGTGAAATCCTATCCCTTCGAAGAATACAAAAGTTAGCTGGTTGTGGTGGTGCATTCCTGTAATCCCAGCTACTCAGGAGACTGAGGCAGGAGAATTGTTTGAGCCAAGAATCAGAGGTTGCAGTGAGCCAAGATTGGACCACTGTATTCCAGCTTAGGTGACGGAGCCAGACTCCCTCTCAAAAGAAAAAAAAAAAACCTCACAGAACAGGCTGGGCATGGTGGCTCACATCTATAGTCTCAGCACTTTGGAAGGCTGAGGCAGCTGGATCACCTGAGGTCAGAAATTTGAGACCAGCCTGGCCAACATGGTGAAACCCTGTCTCTACTAAAAATACAAAAAATAAGCTTGGCATGATGCTGGGTGCCTGTAATCCCAGCTACTCAGGAAGCTGAGGCAGGAGAGTTGCTTGAACCTAGGAGGCACAGGTTGCAGTGAGCCAAGATCATGCCACTGCACTCCATCTTGGGTGCCAGAGTGAGACTCCATCTCAAAAACACATTTAAAAGGAATAAATAAAACTCACAGAACAGTTGCAAGAAGCATATTGCACTAAGAACTTGCATATACTCTTCATCTAGGGACCCCATTCAAGTTTTGCCAACTGTCCTAAGAATGACTGTTACGGCAAAAGGATCCAACCCAGATCCTGGGTTGCACTTCATCCTCATATCTCTTTATCTAAAGTTCTGCAGTCCATTCATGACCTTAATGACCTTAATGCTCTTAACAGACTCTGGTAGTCCAGGCAAGTTAATTTGCAGACAGTCCTTCAATTCAGGTTCGTCTACTGTCTCATGATTAGATTCAGGTGGTACACAGAACTGATGCTGTGGTCTTTTCATGGTATCCCATCAGGTGCATGTGAGGACATTGCCTTGACCCATTACTGGCAATGTTAACTTTGAGCACTTGATTCAGATGGTATCTGCCAGGATTCCCTATTAATACAGTTACTATTTGCCCCTTTTAATTAATAAGCATTTTGTGAGGAGATACTATGTAACTATGTAAATATCCCCACTCCTTCTCTGAATTTCACCCACTAGTTGTAACATTTTATGAGATTTCTTGCATGAAATAATTACCGCTATGATGATTGCTAAATTGTGGCTTTTAAATGCCGTTATTTTTTCTACATGTATTCATCAACATTAACTTGTGAGAAACAATGTTCTCTTTTTTTTTTTGAGACACAGTCTCCCTCTGTTGCCCAGGCTGGAGTGTGGTGGCGCGATCTCTGCTCACTGCAACCTCTGCCTCCTGGATCAAGCGATTCTCCTGGCTCAGCCTCCCGACTGGCTGGGACTATAGGCACCCACCACCACACTGGGCTAATTCTAGTATTTTTAGTAGAGACGGGGTTTTGCCATATTGGCCAAGCTGGTCTTGAACTCCTGGTCTCAAGTATTTCACCCACCTCGGCCTCCCAAAGTGTTTGGATTATAGGCATGAGTCATGGTGCCTGGCAACAACTTTCCCTTCTCCTTATTTGTTAAAGAATGTATGGGCTGGGTGTGGTTGCTCACGTGGGAGGCTGAGACAGGAGAATCGCTTGAATCTGGAAGGTGGAGGTTGCAGTAAACTGAGATTATGCCACTGCACTGCAACTTGACCAACAAGGCAGGACTCTGTCTCCATCATCATCATCATCATCATCATCATCATTTATATTGGCCGGGCATGGCGGGTTGTGCCTGTAATCCCAGCACCCAGCACCTTGGGAGGCTGAGGTGGGTGGATCACATGAGGTGAGGAGTTTGAGACTAGCATGGCCAACGTGGTGAAACCACATCTTTACTAAAAATACAAAAGTTAGCCAGGTATGGTGACGCAGGCCTGATATCCCAGCTACTCAGGAGGCTAAGGTGGGAGGATTGCCTCAGCCCGTGAGGCCAAGGCTGCAGTGAGCTGTGATACCACCACTGCGCTCTAGCCTGTGTGCTCTAGCCTGGGAAACAGAGAAAGAAAGTGTCTTTTTTTTTTTTTT
>NW_016107495.1:10821-16254 GCF_001604975.1 Cebus imitator
TCCTTGCATTTTTTTTCTTTTTCCTTTTTTTTTGTGGAAAGTTTTAAAACAGCAAAATGTGTCTGGGCACAGTGGCTCACATCTGTAATCTCAGCACTTTGGGAGGCTGAGGCAGGAGGATCACTTGAAGCCAGGAGTTCAAGACCATCCAGGCCAACATAGCGAAACCCTGTCTCTACATAGCAAAAATACAAAGAATTAGCTGGGCATGGGGTATAATTCCAGGTACTCAAGAGAGTGAGGCATGAGAATCACTTGAACCTGGGAGGCAGAGGCTACAGTTAGTTGAGATCATGCCACTGCCCTCCAGCCTGGGTAATAGAGTGAGACTCTGTCTCCACATAAATAAATAAAAATAAAAATAGCAAAATGTAAGGAAGGAGGAACAGAATTATCTTACTCATTTTGGGGTCATGGTTTCCTTTTGGAATTTGTTTTCCTTTTTCTGCCCACCATGAGTCACTGCAAGTGATTCCTTTGGAACTTGATGAAAACTGTGGATCTCCCCAGAAAAAGATATAAACACTAAATACTATATCTAATTCCAAAGGGGTTCATGGACTCCTGAAGCCTGTTTATACTGTGGGCCTGAATTATAAATAAATACTCTAAATCTAAAGTCATTATTATTATTTTCGAGGTGTAGTTTTGCTCTTGTTGCCCAGGCTGGAGTGCAATGGCGTGATCTCGGCTGGCTGCAAACTCTGCCTCCCATGTTCAAGTGATTCTCCTGTCTCAGCCTCCTGGGTAGCTGGGATTACAGGTGCCCGACACTATGCCCAGATGATTTTTTGTATTTTTAATAGACACGGGGTTTCACCGTATTGGCCAGGCTGATCTCAATCTCTTGACCATGTGATCTGCCCCCCTCGGCCTCCCAAAGTGCTGGGATTACAGGCGTGAGCCACTGTGCCTGGCCTAAAAGCATTTTTAATGACGGCATAATATATTCATTTTCAATTTAGGAATAATTTGTTGGATCCCTCTTACGTTTTGGGTATTGTCTAATTTGAGAAGCACAAAGATAAAGAGGCTTGTCGTCTTTCTTTGCTTTTCTACTAAGGATCTCTTTGGAAGGAGAGTTAAATTACTTGATTATCTTAGTATTGGGTATTTAGATTATTTATTTTTATAACTTATTTACAAATAATACTGCAGTAACACTTTTGTGCCTAGGTCTCATGTATTTCTGTTACTTTGCTTTGATAGACTGCTAGAAGAAGAGTTACTGGGCAAGAGGGTGTTACTCTTTGAAAGGCTCTTGAAGTTAAATTAATATCAATTTTTTTTTTTTTTTTTTTTTTTTTTTTCTTTTTTTTTTTTTTTTTTTTTTTTTTTTTTTTTGAGACAGGGTCTTGTTCTGTTACCAGGCTGGAGTGTAGTGGTGTGATCTCAGCTCACTGCAACTTCTGCCTCCTGGGATCAAGCAGTCCTCCCTGCTTCTTGAGTAGCTGGGTCCACAGGTGTGTGCCACCATGCCCAGCTAATTTTTATATTTTCATTTATTTATTTGAGACAGAGTCTCACTCTGTCACCCAGACTGGAGTGCAGTGGCATGATCTTAGCTCACTGCAACCTCCGCCTTGTGGGTTCAAGCGATTCTGCCTCAGCCTCCTGAGTTGCTGGGATTACAGGCACGCATTACCACGCCTGGCTAATTTTTGTATTTTTAGTAGGGATGAGGTTTTGCCACGTTGGCCAGGCTGGTCTCGAACTCCTGACATAAGGGAATCTGCCTGCCTCAGCCTCCCAAAGTGCTGAGATTACAGGTGTGAGCCTAATTTTTATATTTTTAGTAGAGATGGAGTTTCACCATGTTTCCCAGGCTTTTCTCTAACTCCTGGGCTCAAAGCAGTCCACCCACCTTGGCCTCCCAAAGTGCTGGGATTACAGGTGTGAAGACTCGAATATTACCAGTTCAAAAATCTTTGCTGTTTTGTTAAGTGACAAACTTTGAGGTATCTGTCAAAAGGAGTAGAGAAGATATGTCATAACAGCAGCATGAATGAAGGTGGCATGCTGGCAGTGTGTGAGAGGCACTGTCTGCCAGAGCTGAGGAGGTTCACGAGGGACATGTGTGTTGCAGGACAATGAAAGATTCTGTCTGGATGTGTTTCTTACATGGCTTGTGATCCACAGTAAACCTGTGCTTGACACCAGCTCCTCAAGAAAGACACTGGCAGCCGTCTCTTGAAATGGCTCACTATAGAGGATTAGTGGACTAGGCCATAGTCTCTGCTGCAGCAGCTGGTTCCAAGGCCATATTGATATTCATCATCTCCCCCTGCCACTGCCTAGATGTCCTTCACTCATGGCCAGACTGCAGCTGATGGAGGTTGTTTGCCTGAAGCCATCATTCCTGAGGAGTCTGAACCCCTATTTTTCTTTTCCTTATCATGTCTTTACCATATACTGTACTTGACTGTTACCATTAGATGTGTAAGCACTGAGGAGCATCTACTAGGTTAAGCTACAAATTACTGTCACCTACAGGGCAGAAGAGGTTCAGTGTAACCGCCTTGCCACTGAAACGGTTGGCTCTTCTTTTTGAGGAATTGTAACGTAGGGTACCGAGAGCTGGATTCTGCTGATGACAAGTTAGGCAACTTAGTAGCAGCAGTGGCTCTTGTCATTAATTAGCTGACAAAACCTTAGGCAAGTTATTTAATTTCTCTGGACCTCAGTTTTCACATCTGAAAAACATGGGCTGATAGTATCTGCCTCATAGGTTTACTGTAAAGGTTAAATAAGCTAATATATGTAAATCACTTAGAATAGTGCTTGACAAATACTAGATAAGTATTAACTGTTACTGTTATTAATTCTTTAGAGTCTGAAGAGAGTGTGGTTGAGAGCCTTTTTCTTGAACTAGGGAGCGCATATAACATCCAGATTTTTGGATAATTAAAAGAATCCAAGCTAGGAAAGACTAAACCAAAGTGACTTGATAGAGCTGTTTAGAATTGAGGGACCCCTAGGTAAACTATGCCCATGAGCTTACGAAGTCAGCTTCTGTAATCTTCTCTGTATATCCGTAGGTGCCTCTCTGTATAGATTTGGTATTTAAGTATTATCAGCTACTTTTACACTCAAGTTTCTGCCCCCAAATCTGTAAATGTATTTGCATTTTCCCTTACCTTTTATCCCTTTAATTTTTTTGAAGAGGCATTTTTACTAGTGTCTAAAGCTAATCTTGCCACCTATGTTCCTAATTTCCTCAGCCAACCATTAAGTGTTTTATATCCATCATGTAATAGGCACTGGTAATACTAAATGTATAAGGCCGGACATGGTGGCTCACACTTGTAGTCCTAGCTACTTGGGAGGCTGAGGCGGGAGGATTGCCTGAGCCTGGGGGTTTGAGGCTGCAGTGAGCTCTGATCGTGTCTCTTCACTCCAGCCTGGGCAGCAAAGCGAGTCCCTGTCTCAAAAACAAAAAACCAGTGCACGGTGATAAACCATACTGGGGATGTATAGGGTGCTGCTATAGGAGCATAGCTATTTTTGAAGCCATGGGAAGACGAAAATGTCTAAGGAGAGTAGAAATTGAGGAGAAAAGAATCCTGAAGACAAACATGGAAAGACTGTGGAGAATGAGGAAATTGCTAGTAGAGAGGTAGAGTAGAGTGAACCAACAAGAGTCTAGTGTGACAGAAGCTGAGCAGAAAAGTGCATCTCAGGACACAGGTAGTGATCAACAGATACTGCGAAACAGCCAGGTAAGGACCTTTTCCCTCTTTCCTCTGAAGGCTCTGTTGGATAATATTTCTGTCTGAATACCATGTGTTCCTGCTATTCTCATGTGTTGAGCTCCTGAACTCAGATGAGTGTTTGTATAGTGAGTTTGGTGGCTGAAGGAAACCACATCCATCCTCTGAATTCACTTTGTTCCTGAGTGTCAAATCTGAACTAGTAGCTCAAGTTCAGATAATGGCTCAAGTGCAGATAATGAGGAATTTGTCAAAAACTGTGTCCGAAATACTGGCAGGGAAATACTGGTGGGAAGCAGGGAGATGGGATATATCTAAGGGATATTTGGGTCTCCCTTTATCCTCGTTCAGTGAAACTTCATTTGACAAGACAATTATTCCTCAATTCCACATTTTCTGTTTCCTTTATTGTCCTAGAAAGAGTTGTTTTAATTCCCTGTTACTACCTCTAGACTCCCAGTCAGTGCTAAATCCCCTTACATCTGATGTCTTCCCTCCGGATTAAGTGGAATCTAAATTTACAAAGTTAATTAAGATCCATTTGTTGCTAAATACAGGGGATACATTTCTGTTGTTATCTCAGCTTCTAGGCAGCATTTGCCATTGTTGACCACCTAAACCTTAGAATACTTTTGTCTTTTCTCAAACACCAAAGTTTTCTGGTTTTTTTCTTATCCCTCTGGTTAGTTTATTTGTTAGCTTTTCTTCTCCGGCTCTCAAAGGTTATATATTGTTCTGTAGCATAAGCCCTTGTCTTCTCACTCTCTATTGCTGGCTGATCTGATTTACTGCTATGGCACAAGTTACCCTAATTAACGCTTTTGGGACGTTAAATGAGCCTTATGACACTGATACAACTCTATGTAGAGATCACTGTGTTATTAATTTGGACATTTTGAATGTAACAGTCATGTAGATTATACAGAATTCACACTGTGCACATCTGTATATCTGGAATGAACTCATAGTGCAATAATAATTGAAATATTGCTGTTATTTAGGCTAGAATCAAACTGGAATCTTAGAGGCAACTCAATTATTCTTGACTGCTCAAAAATATAATTTTCAAATCCTTTTTTTTAACTGGATTGGGAATCTATAAGCTAAGAAGTAATTATATTAAGCGCCCTTTTAAAATCTAGATTTAAATCTGCATAGTGTTGATTTTTAATTCTTCTCAGTGCTTATTCATATTGTCACAGTTTCTAAAATTGTACTTTAAAGTTCCATGAACATTTCAGTGGAATCAGGTTTATTTTTATTTTTATTTTTATTACCCATGATTGCTTTTGCAGGAATCGGGTTTTGTTTGATAAACACTGCCCTCCTGTGGTTAACGTAAGCTAACAGTTTGGCAAAACTGCTGTAGTCTTTTCACTTGTGGTAAAATAATGCAGCGGTTTCATACAGCATATTTGCTTAACAATATATGTGACCATTTAGCATATTTCCCCCTCATTCTCTCCGTTAGCTTTTTTCTAGTGTGTCTGCACATTTTTCTCGTTTCTATCTATGCACATTTTCTTTCTTTTTCTGGTGGGGAGACAGAGTCTCACTCTGTCACCTAGGCTGGAGTCCAGTGGCATGATCTCAGCTTATGGGAACCTCCGCCTCCCAGGCTCAAGCGATTCTTGTGCCCCAGATTCTTGTGCCTCAGCCTCCTTAGTAGTTGGGATAACAGGCATGTGCCACCACACCCAGCTAATCTTTGTGGGTTTTTTTT
>NW_016107495.1:16278-43064 GCF_001604975.1 Cebus imitator
TTGAGATTGATGCTCTGTCACCCAGGCTGGAGTGCAATGGCTTGATCCCGGGAGACTCACTGCAACCTCTATCTCCAGGGTTTAAATGATTCTCCTGCCTCAGCCTCCTGAGTAGCCAGGATTACTGGTGCCTACCACCACGCCTGGCTAATGTTTGTATTTTTGCTAGAGATGGGGTTTCACCACGTTGGCCAGGCTGATCTCAAGTGATCCACCCGCCTCGGCCTCCCAAAGTGCTGAGACTACAGGTGTGAGCCACTGTGCCCAGCCTTATCCTGCTTTTTTAAAAATATGAATTGTACCTCAGATACATAGGTGGTGGAAAAGATTTCTTTTTAGATGAAAAAGGAATGATAGACTATCAGCACTTTCCAGCTCCTAAATAAAATAATGGATGGAGATAGTGATCATTGGTGGCTGCTAAAACAATTAGACTGAAATGCCGATGGGAGACTTTATAATAAGTAGATCAAGTACACTGCATCTATCCACTGATGTATCTTAGCCTCTCAAAAAAGAGATCGCAGATACTTTGTGTGTTCTGATGTGGTGTGGTAGGAGGTATACCGTATGCCTATGAAGTTTTCTTTCTAAAACTCTGAATCCGAGCAAGCTTAGGTTTCAGTTCTAATTTTCAGGAAATGCAAGGGAGAGAGGACCATATGATTAGCAAAATACAGAATGTGGGTAACTATAGCACAGTTTACTAGTTTTCTTCTATAAGTAAATGGGAAGAAAAAAAGAGTGAGAGATACCCATAGATTAAAAGATACTTCAAGACATGTGTTAACCAAATGCAATGTGTGTGGGTCTATTGGTTTGAACAAACCAACTGTTAAAAAAAGTTTTTTCCCATGTAAATTTAAGACATTGACTAAATAATTTGATATTAAAGAATTATAGTCATTTTCTGATGTGTAATTTTTTTTAAGTCCTTGTTGTCAGAGATGTATACTACATGTAATATTAATAAATGAAATGTCTAAGGCTTGCTTCAGAATAACTCAGTTTGTGGAGGGAGGGTGGCTGAATGTATTTTGTGAAACAAGATAGGCCATGCGTTGATAATTGTTGAAAATCAGTGAGGGATATGTGACGGTTCATTGTAATGCTCTCTCTAATTTGGTAAATATTTTTAAATTTCCATAATAAAACGTTTTAAAAGTATAATATTTAAGTCTGTAATTGAGAAACATTTTTCTTCCCCCCCCAACTACTTACAGCTTTAAATAGTCTGAGATATGCATGTTCACCTGTGCAATGATGTGCTGTACAGCTATCCACTGCAACACTAAGTTTTCTTTCTTGAGACAGAGTCTCACTCTGTCGCCCAGGCTGGAGTGCAGTGGTGCGATCTCAGCTCACTGTAACCTCTGCCTCCTGGGTTCAAGCCGATCCTTATGCCTCAGCCTCCTGAGTAGCTGGGATTATAGGTGCACACCACGCATGCCTAATTTTTGTATTTTTAGTGGAGACGGGGCTTCACCATATTGGTCAGGCTAGTCTCGATCTCCTGACCTTGTGATCTGCCCTCCTCGGCCTCCCAAAGTGCTGGGATTACAGGCGTGAGCCACCGTGCCTGGCCTAAACATTTTTGTTTAAGAAAATAAACATTACTTAAGTGTGTATGTGTGTGTGTGTGTGTATGTATATATGTATTTTTTGAGACATAGTTTTGCTCTTGTTGCCCAGACTAGAGTGCAATGGCGTGATCTCAGCTCACTGCAACCTCCGCCTCCCAGGTCCAAGCTATTCTCCTGCCTCAGCCTCCCTAGAAGCGGGGACTATAGGCATCCGACACCATACCTGGCTAATTTTTGTATTTTTAGTAGATACAGTGTTTTACCATGTTGGCCAGGCTGGTCTCAGAACTCTTGACCTCAGGTGATCCGCCTCCTTGGCCTCCCAAAGTGCTGGGATTACAGGTATGAGCCACCATACCTGGCCTCCTTAAATAGTTTTAACCAACTGTTTTTCTCTGTTTCATTGAAGTACAGAACATCTGGGAAATCGGTGAAATCCTTACTAAAATGACATAATTTATGGTCTCCATTTCTAATAGTTTAATGTTTTATGACATTTCAACCACATTAAAATATTAAAATAACCTAATTCCTTGTTCTGCAGAATTTATTAGAAAATATTAATTTTTACTATTAGCATGGATAATATAAATATTTTCAGTTCTGAGTGTGACTCATTCTGATAATGATTTAACAATCACTTTTCTTTTTTTTTTTTTTGAGACGGAGTTTCGCTCTTGTTACCCAGGCTGGAGTGCAATGGCATGATCTCAGCTCACCGCAACCTCCGCCTCCTGGGTTCAGGCAATTCTCCTGCCTCAGCCTCCTGAGTAGCTGGGATTACAGGCACGCGCCACCATGCCCAGCTAATTTTTTGTATTTTTAGTAGAGACGGGGTGTCACCATGTTGACCAGGACGGTCTCGATTTCTTGACCTCGTGATCCACCCGCCTCGGCCTCCCAAAGTGCTGGGATTACAGGCTTGAGCCACCGCGCCCGGCCCTAACAATCACTTTTCAATTAAGATTTGATATGCCAGAGAATTACACTGCAGAAATATTAATTTCCATTTTCTAGCTCCTTGGACAGATGTATGTATTCATACATGTAGCCATTTTATGGTGTTCATTATTGCCATGTTTTTGCCATTTAAATTGGCAGGAAAAAACCCACATTGAAATGTATTATATTTGATTGCTAGTCATTTGCTTCATAGATTTTTATTATGGGATATTGAATATGTACATAAAAGTGGACAATAACATAGTGAATATCTTTGTGCTCACCATTTAGCATCTATAATTATCAATTTGTGGCCAGTCTTGCTATATTTAAACCCCTATCCTCTTGTATATTTTTTGAAGTAACTCCCAGACATCACATGATTTCATCCATAAATACTTTAGTGTGCAAATGCTTTTTCCTATGGTTATTATCCAGTTATATTAACCCTTTTGTGAACTATTACTTGTCCAGGTCCATAGTATACTTTTGTTCATTTTCAGTACTTTAATACATTTTTAACATATAGACAATAAATAAATAAAGGTTCGGTTTTCTTTATGGGCCTTAACTTGATGAAGGCAGTAAGTTCAACTTTGGACAACTGAAGTTTGAAATGCTTGTGGGATATGCAACGATTACAGGTTTTTAATAGTTTTTAGTAGACTGCGGCTTGATCCATCAAAGTATGAGTGGTGAAGGCTTAGTGTGGATAATGTTATTCAGGGAGATTTTGGTGGAGTGAAAAGCAAAAGGGGTAAGTGGATGTTTATAAAATATTTGAGGGATAGGCATAGAAAAAGACACCTACAAAGAAGACTGAGAAAAATATTTTTGAGAAAAAGAAAAGTTTAGGAGTGTGATGTCTGTGAAGGGAACAGTTGATAATGTCAGATGTAGCAGAGAGATCAAAGAAGATCATCAGCAGAAATATGTGTTGGATTTTATGGCTGACCAAATGAGAAAATAGCTGCAAACACAGGAGACAGTGTGTTATCGTGGTGCAAGACTTGGATTTGAATGTTGGCTGCCACTTATCTTGCTGTATTATATTTGGAAATATTACTGGTTATTGCATTTTTGTTTCATATAAAATGTAAGTGTAAACAAGAAAATAAAACATAAACAAAATATACATGTATATTTGTTGAGACTCTGTTAGCTATTTGTTTCAAGTATATTCACCAGATATCTTGAAGCATAGTTAAAATAGCTGCTTTTGTCTGATAATTCCAACATCTGTGCCACCTTGGGTTTATTGTGTATAGCTTGTCTTTTCTCTTGTGAGTTACTGATTTCCTTACTCTTCATATGTTGAGTAAGTTTGAATTGTATGTTAGGCACTTTTTTTTTTTTTTGAGACAGGGTCTTGCTCTGTTGCCCAGGCTGGAGTGCAGAGACATGGTCTCGGCTTACTGCAACCTCCACCTCCCAGGTTCAAGCTATTCTTGGCCTCAGTCTCTCTAGTAGCTAAAATCACAGGCATATGCCAAAAGGCCCGGCTAATTTTTTTTTCTTTTTTTGAGACTGTTTTCCAGGCTGGAGTGCAGTGGCATGGTGTTGGCTCACTGCAACCTCCGCTTCCTGGGTTCAAGCGATTCTCCTGCCTTAGCCTACTGAGTAGCTAGGATTACAGGCACTCACCCCCACGCCTGGCTAATTTTTGTATTTTTAGTAGAGATGGGGTGTCAACATGTTGGCCATGCTGGTCTTGAACTCCTTATCTCAAGTTATCTGTCATCTGCTCACCTTGGCCTCCCAAAGTGCTGAGATTACAGGTGTGAGCCACTGTGCCCAAAACCAAGATAAATAATAGGGATTCCTCCCATGCTTGTAGGACCCCTTGCGAGCTTCCGCTTTCTTGGAGTTTTAGGTCCCTGTCTAGCTGCTGCTGGTGTTACCACAGCTGCTCCCATGGGATTGCCTCGGCAAGGGCAGAGAAAAAGAAAAGGGGGGAGAAACCCAGAGAATTTTCCCTTTCTCTATCCAGTATTTAGAAATGTCCTCTTGACTGTGCCTCAGACCAAAACACGAGATTTTTCTTCTGGAGAACTTTCTGCCTACACTTACCCTGCATTTCTTGGTTTTGGGCTGCCTTTGAGTCCAGGCTCAGGGGAGGTACCAGAGGGAAACAAAATCGGGAAAATCACTGCTGAACTAGTGGTACTCCTAGTTGTGGTTTTCTCCCCAAGCCACCTGCTATTTCCCAAGTCCTCACATAGCTGCTGCATGCATTCTGTCCAGGTTTTTAGTTACATTCAGTGGGAGAGACAGAATGGGCTATGCCCACTCTTCACTAGAACCAGAACATAGATGTCACTTTAATTTTGTTATAATTATATTGTTTACTTGTTTTGGTTAAGGATTTATTGTGTACCTGTGATTTACTAGGCTTTGCTATACAATTACCGGGAAATGGATTATTTAACATGCCTGCAGTAGGTCACAGGTAGTGAAGGGATGTGGGGATGGAGGCAGAAGTAAACAATTACATATTTATTAGTAGTGAATAATTGGGTTATTTATTTTATATATTTTGGTCAATTTCTGCTTCAGATTTGACTTACTATTTATGACTGAGGGAAAGAATATCTGATATATATTGTTAATTTTTCATTTATCAAAATATAAGGGATGAAAAGTCTCTGTATATGTATGGTCTGGATATAATTATTAAGGCATAATTAGAAATATAATTACATATAGAATTATAAGAACTTTAGAAATAATTTATTATTATATACTTATTTCTCAGGTCTTAGAAAAATACCCCAATACACCCATGAGTCATAAAGAAATTCTTCAGGTTATCCAGAGAGAAGGACTAAAAGAAATCAGGTGAGTTATTTATAAATATTATTAGTAATAATAAAACTTGATCAGAGTATTTGGTAGTATATAGTAGTATACGTTAGTCATGAAAATTATTTATTAAATTTTAATCATTTGTTAATGATTTATTCAGCTGTCAGATTCTTGGAAGTTTTTAAGTCATTACATAGTTTTAAAACCAGAAGTAAATTAAATTCTTAAAAGAGCATAGCTATCTTTAAGCTCATGCACTTTAAATTTTAGGAAGGGCTGGAGCCATCTTCAAGCCTTCATCTGTTATTTCAGGCTTCTGATTTAATAAACTTGGTCATTAGTGATAAAAGTTATTGTTATACAGGGAGAGTCCTAGAGGTCGACAGATAGTCTAGGAAGAAATAACACTGGCTAAAAAGGGTAAAATGAAAAAGAACTGTAAAGCAGTATATATGTCAAATAATGATCTTATCATGTTCAAATATAATAGACTTGCATCATTAATACAGGATTAAAGATAACACACACTTTAATTTCTAAGAACCTTATTATATTACAATAACAGGCCAGGCATGGTGGCTCACACTTGTAATCCTAGCTCTTTGGGAGGCTGAGGTGGGAGGATCACTTGAGTCCAGGAGTTTGAGGCTGCAGAGTGCTAAGAAGGTGCCACTACACCCCAGCCTGGGTGACAGAGCAAGACTCTGTCTTGTTAAAAAAAAAAATCACGATAATACATAATAGTCAGTGTTCTTTTTTTTTTTTAGACAGAGTCTTGCTCTGTTGCCCAGGCTGGAGTGCAGTGGCACAATCTCAGCTCACTGCAACCTCTGCCTCCCCAGTTCAAGCAATTCTCCTGCCTCAGCCTCCTGAGTAGCTGGGATTATAGGCATGCACCACTCTGCCTGGCTGATTTTTGTATTTTAGTAGAGACGGGGATTCACCATGTTGGCCAGGATAGTCTTGAACTCCTGACCTCAAGTGATCCACCGGCTCAGCCTCCCAAAGGAGGTGAGATGAAAAACTATTCAATGTGAAGCAATATCCGTCACAATGCCAGACATTTAGCATTCCTGTGATCTGCCCACTAAATGACACTGTGTTCCCCCACCACAATCACTGTATAATCAAAAACAGCCCCTCAAAATTCTGAACTCTTTCTCTAAGAGTGTTACACAATCCCACCCATAGCTGAAAACCACTAGTAGTTTGAAAGCACTACAACTTTTCCTATCTTAATGAAAATCTAACATAGACTCCCAATTTTCTGTCTTAATATACAGAGCATACTTAATATAATTTTAACATTTCTTGATGACAGCCTTGATTAAGAACACTGACTATTGGCCGGATGTGGTGGCTCATGCCTGTATTCCCAGCACTTTGGGAGGCTGAGCTGGGTGGATCACCTGAGGTCAGTTCAAGGCCAGCCTGGCCAACATGGTGAATCCCCGTCTCTACTAAAAATACAAAAATTAGCTGGGCGGGATGGGACATGCCTGTAATCTCAGCTACTCAGAAGGCTGAGGCAGGAGAACTGCTTAAACTGTGGAGGCAGAGGTTGTAGTGAGCTGAGATCGTGCCACTGCACCCCAGCCTGGGCGACAGAGCAAGATTCTATCTCAAAACAAAGAACACTAGCATCTATTACTGTTATTATTATTATTTTTTTTTTACAAGACAGAGTCTTGCTCTGTCACCCAGGCTGGGGTGCAGTAGCACCTTCTTAGCACTCTGCAGCCTCAAACTCCTGGACTCAAGTGATCCTCCCACCTCAGCCTCCCAAAGAGCTAGGACTATAGGAGCACACCACCAAATCTAGTTAATTCAATTTTTTGTAGAGATGAGGTTTCACTATGTTGGCCAGGCTGGTCTCAATCTCCTGGCCTTGAGCAATCCTCCCATCTCAGCCTCCCAAAGAGCTAGGATTACAAGTGTGAGCCACCATGCCTGGCTTGTTACTGTAATATAACAAGGTTCTTAGAAATTAAAGTGTGTGTTATCTTTAATCCTGTATTAATGATGCAAGTCTATTATATTTGAACATGATAAGATCATTATTTGACATATATACTGCTTTACAGTTCTTTTTCATTTTACCCTTTTTAGCCAGCGTTATTNAAAAAAAAAAAAAAACAATAAAATGCATTTGAAGGCTGGATGCAGTGGCTCATGCCTGTAATCCCAGCACTTTGGGAGGCTGAGGTAGGTGGATCATTTGAGGTCGAGAGTTTGAGACCAGCCTGGCAACCATGGTGAAACCCCATCTCTATTAAAAAAAAAAATCAGCCAGGCATGGTAGCATGCGCCTGTAATCCCAGCTACTTGAGTGTCTGATGCAGGAGAATAGCTGGAACCCAGGAGGTGGGGGTTGCAGTGAGCTGAGATTGTGCCACTGCACCCCAGCCTGGGCAACAGAGCGAGACTCCATCTCAAAAAAAAATACATTTGAAGAATTTGCTTTTAAAAATACTTTTTGTGGGCTGGACACAGTGGCTCACACCTGTAATTCCAGCACTTTGGGAGGCTGAAGCAGGCAGATCATGTGAGGTCAGTAGGTCTAAATGTCAGTATCATCCAGCTCTAACATAGTAAGGCTCTGGGACTTTAAACTTGCCATGATTATTTCCAGGAAGCAAGCAGGAATAGTAAATAAAGATTAGTAAACAAAACAAAACAACAGCAGGAAAAAATGGAAGAGTTTTTTTTAAAAAAGGTAGTAAAGTATGTGGATCATCAGATAGCTTCTGGTTCACTTGGTGACAATTTAAAGTAGCTTTTCCTGGTTAAACTATATTGTGGTTATGCAGTTATGGGAACACATAGCAGTTCTTTCTACGTCACCAGTAACTTTTATTTTGCCAAATCTACAGGATTTTTACTTCTTGCCTTTTCTGCCTCTTAGAATTATTTAACATAGGAGGCTATTGTATTGCTTCCTTCTTGAAACTTAAGAGACACCATGAAGCTTCCTACCTTCCTTCCTTCCTCTCTAAGCTTTCTCTCTCAGCATTTGTGCTAATAACCTTCTCTCCAATTTAAACGCAATTTTTATTTCCATTCTCATAGCTTTAAATATCATTTCTGTTTTGTTAACTCCCACATATACAAGGAAGCTACTTTCCCTCTCAGCTTCTGTACGTGCTGACCACCCTTAGCAAGGGATGTGCTTTCACTTAGCTATTTGACAGTTAAGTCTTTCAGGTCTCCATTTGGATACCTCTTTTTCAGAGAGAATTTTGCCTGACTTAGTGGTCTTGATCGTATCTACCTATTTTGATTTGTTTTAGTGTTCTGTTTTTTGTTTTTTGTTCTGAGGCAGAGTTTTGCTCTTGTCGTCCAGGCTGAGTGCAATGGTGCGATCTTGGCTCACTGCAACGTCCGCCTCCCGGGTTCAGGCAATTCTCCTGCCATAGCTTCCCAAGTAGCTGAGAATACAAGCGCGTGCCATGACGAGTGGCTAATTTCTGTATTTTTAGTAGAGACAGAGTTTCACTGTGTTGGCCAGGCTGGTCTCGAACTCTTGACCTCAAATGATCCACCCTCCTTGGCCTCCCAAAGTGCTGGGATTGCAGGTGTGAGCCACTGCTCCCAGCATGTTCTTCATAGCATTAAGGTTCTTCATAGCATTAAGGTCTGAAATTATATATTTTTGTGATTGTAAAAAAACATACTATTTCTCTGTACCTGACATTAAGCTAGCTCCAGAGGCAGTGACATTATCTTTCCCCCACCCCTCAGCATATGGTGCATAAATATGGTGCATAGTATTTCAAACCTGCTTGTTTACAACTACCTGAAAAAAGAAAAAGAAAATAAATAAATAAATAAATAAAACCTGCTTGCTAATGAACACATGAGGTATTGGTTGAAAGACCATTTTCGTATGTAGTTATAGATTATTCCCTTGCTGCAGTGATGTGTCAAATGGTAGACTTTTTTTTTTTTTTTTTTCTGAGACAGGCTCTCGCTGTATCACCCAGGCTGGAGTGCAGTGGCGCCTCGGCTCACTGCAGCCTTGTTTTTTGGGGATCAAGCAATCCCGTGACCTCAGCCTCCTGAGTAGCTGGGACAAGAGGTACATGTGCCACCGCCTCTAGCTAATTTTTGTATTTTTTGTAGAGACAAGGGGTTCACCATGTTGCTCACACTGGTCTCAAACTCTTGGACTCAAGCAATTCTCCTGTCTTGGCCTCCCAAAGTTCTGGGATTAACAGGCGTGAGCCACCAGTGCCCAGCTGGTAGTCTTATACTCTTAAAAGTTTTTAGAAGGATTACAGAATGAAACACATACTATGCTTCTCAAAGGTGTGTGACTACTTATTGTTTTATTTTCATTCCTCAGACCTCAATACATGACTTGGAGCTCTTCTCTCTTTATAGTTTTCCTTTGGCTCCCACATTTGGAAGAATTTTGCTCTGATTATTCAACACCAGTTTTGGTTAATTTTAAAATTTATTAATGTGGTAACAACTGAAATATGAACATATTAATGAATAAACAAAATAAGGTACATGCATACAATGGAATATTATTCAGTCTTAAGAAGATAGAAAATTCTGATACATGCTACAGTATGGATAAACCTTGAAAACGTTATGCTAAATGAAGTAATCAGACCCAAAAGTACAATTATATGACTCCACTTACATGAAATACCTAGAATAGGTAAGTTCGTAGATAGTGAGTGACTATTGAATGAGTACAGAATTTCTGTTAGAGACGTAGACAAGTTCTGAAAATGGATGATGGTGACAACATTGTCAGTGTACTTAATGCTACTCATTAAAAATGGTTAAAATGGTAACTTTTATGTTATGTGGGTTTTGCTGCAATCAACCAATAAAATGTTTAAAAAGAAGTGGTTAGCTCCTAGCTGAGAAAGATTCAGCTACTAACCCCTTCAAGAAGTTAGGTGGTAAGATTGACAATCATTTATCCAAAGTATGGGATCCTGAGAATTAATTAGAAACATGAATTACTTTTTTAAAGAAAAGCATTACAATCTTTAAATGCCTGTTTGTAGCTATAAAGCATAGCAGCATTTTAGAAAATATAGGAAGAAAAAGATCCTTAAATTTTTCCCCTCACCATTATCTATGACTGTGTATTCCATTATTATTATTTTATACAGTAATGCAGTAATTTTAAAGATAGTTTAGGCTGGTCATGGTGGCTCCCACCTGTAACCCCAACACTTTGGGAAGCTGAGACAGGAGAATCACTTGAGGCCTGAGGTTTGAGATCAGCCTGAATAACATAGTGAGACCTTATCTTCACCAAAAACAAAAACAAAAACATGGTAGTGCAGGCCTATGGCTCCATGAATTTATGTTCTATGAATATATGAGGCATTACTAATACCTTGTACATTAATAATAATCACCTCAGGAAGTGTCAGAGGTGATTCAAACTCCAGCCTCCCAAATATGCTGGGAAGCTGAGGCAGGAATATCATTTGAGCCCGGAGGTCCAGGCTGCAGTGAGCCATGATCGTGCCACTGCACTCCGGCCCTGGGCAACAAAGCAACACTCTGCCTCCAAAAAAAAAAAAAAAAAAGATAGAATTTCCCATAGAGTAATAGGGAAGAAAAAAACAGAAGTTTTGATGTTTCAGGTGAAATGGGAGGAGGACATTACTTAGGCCAGGAGAGGTTAAGAACTGTTTCTGGTATACTTAGTAGCAAAGGCATTGTAGAGTTCTTTAAAGTGGCTTAGTTCTTTCTGGAACAGTTGAAACAAGACATGAAAAGTTATTGAAATTATAGATAAATTCTATAGCTGTGGTATCTGGTCATTTATAAGTAGAGAAAAGTTAATTCCCATACTGTTTACCAATAAACAGTTATTTCATAAAATTAAAAATAGTAAGATGAATTTTGTTGAGAGACGTCTTACCTCCTTGTTCAGTTTTCTGTGGCTAAAATATAACCTGATTTCTGTTTGTTACATAAATACCAGTGATAACGTGGCAGTTGTTTCGTAGGGTTGAGGCTTCAACACAGACTTGCTTGTTCCAAATTTGAAGTACTGTTAGAACCTTTAAAACAACTTTGTAAACTTTTACTCATTTGTTTTTCTGTAGACAGTTTGCTTTTTAAAAAATCAATCTATATACTGGGTAGATATTTTGTTTATTGGGTTTTCTGTAAGAATCCGTATTCTGGCTGGGCGTGGTGGCTCATGCCTGTAATCCCAGCATTTTGGGAGGCCGAGGTGGGTGGATCATGAGGTCAGGAGATCAAGACCATTCTGGCTAACACTGTGAAACTCTGTCTCTAAAAAAAAAATAAAATAAAAGAGCCCATATTCTCATTATTGTATCTCGTGTGTTGAGTCTGGATTATACTGTGTGTTTGTATGAATCTAAATACTGAAGAAATAGATATTTTGTTTCCCCCTGAGACACTAGAAATAAAACCAAGGATTCAGAGAGATGTGTCCACTTGTGTACATTTTGATGGTATACTTCAGTTTCTCTCTAAGGGAAACAATTCAGAATTCTATGTTACCTTGAATCAAAGTAACATTTATGGCAAAATGGCTGTCATTAGCCATCGGGATATAAAATAGCCTTTTAAAACACCGCTTTCCTCTCTGTCTGATGATGTTGATTTTACAGTTTGCAGAGAAACAAAGAACACCTAGTGCCCCAGTTTGTTTTTAAGCTTCTCCCAACTTGAGCCCATATTTCTTCTTGTCATTACAAACTATGCCATTGGTCAGGAAGTGTCAGAGGTGATTCAAACGGCAGCCTCCCAAATATGCTCCCATAGCTACTCCCACTCAGCTTCATGGAACTGTTTCTGAGATTTTGGGCATTGATAGTTTATTTGAATGTTTTCTGTAAGCGTCTGAGCTATACAGTTCTATAGTTCTTAGGGTCTGATCAGAAACCAGAAACTACACAGTAATTTGAACAGGAACGTTTTCAGCTGGAAGTTATGAACAGATTAACCAGGGATTAACTATTCAAAGGTAAAGAGAAAGCAGGGCTCTCGTTCAGTGGATGACAAAGTTCATTGGTGCTGTAACCTGAGGTGGCCACAGGAAAACTGCCTGCTAGGTACTAGAACAGCTTTGCTGTAAAGCCCTTTGCTGGGGAACCTGTCCAACCTTTTGGGGAATAAATATTAGCTACTACATATTTATGTAATATATAAAAATATACAGGTACAACTAAATACATGAGTGAATGCAACTTCTTTCTTTTTTTTTTTTTTTTTTTTTTTTTCAGACAGGGTCTCACTGTCACCCAGACTGGAGTGCAGTGGCACAGTCATGGCTCACTGCAGCCTTGACTTCCTAAGTAGCCGGGACCACCGGCGTGCTCATGTCACTACAGAAAAATTAGCTTGGCTAATTTTTTGTAGAGACATGGTTTTGCCACATTGCTCAAGCTGGTCTTGAACTCTTGAACTCAAGTGGTCCTCCTGCTTTGGCCTCCCAAAGTGCTAGGTTTACAGGCATGAGCCACTGCACCTGGCCGCCTCTTTTTTTTTTTTTTTTAAATTACAGCTCACTGCAGCCTCAAGTGATTCTCCCACCTTAGCCTCTTGAGCAGCTGGGACCACAGGCACACACACCATGCCTGGCTAGTTTTTAAGTTTTGGCTGGAGACAAGGTCTCTGTGTTGCCCAGGCTGGTCTCAAACTCCTGGGCTTAAGGGATCCTCCCACCTTTGCCTCCCAAACTGCTGGGATTATAGGTGTGAGCCAAACACCTGGCCTAAAGACATTTTTTCAAAATAAAAATTAAAAAAAATTTTAAAGACACTTTTTAAAAATAAAAATTCTGAAAAACAAAGGTATACATCCTTCATCATAAACTATAGTCTTTACACCTTGGGCTGTTCTGAAATAAATTGCAGTCATTTTATCATATGAATATGTCAGCATATATCTAACAGATAAGAACTTGAGACTAGCTGTGTGCAATTTTGATATTTTGGCTTGTTATAAAGAATAAAGCAATTAAATCTACACATTAAGCATACACACTGTTGACAGAATACACACCCTGAATAATCTTTGAAACCATGCCTGTTAATTCTTTACTGTTACTCATTACTGCTTCAACTCTTAGGCTAGATATACAATAGGTTTTTCCCCTCCATCAGCTGTGGCTGCCATTGGTGTTGGCAGATGTGCTTTTATAGCATTAAGTGTAGGAGTTAATGCCTTCCTCTCAAAGTAGCTGTTACCTTTAGTGCTTTTCCCCCTCCCTGCCTTTGGAGTTTCCTTAACCTGCTTTGCTCATTTTGTTAGCTGTATTATCTTGACTCTTCTTATATCAGCTAATAGAGAAATAGAGTTTTTAGGAAAGAAGAGAAAAATAGTAAAGTATTCTGTTCTTGAGATCCTGTTCTCTGAATAGTTTTTCTTGTCTTTCCATTCATGAATAGAAGAAGGGAAATAAATTAGGAAGATTATTTGTTCATGAATTTATCATCCATGAATTGGGCATTTTCTGAATTAGACCATTCATGAGTGATCCCAAGGGTTCATGATATATAATTAGTAATTTTGGCGAGTTTGAGTCTTTCACACATGTTACATATAAGATGAATATATGTAAGTTACAAAGCTAATGAATGCGTGTGGTCAACTGCCTAGATGGTAAAGAACTCTGGAAACCAGCAAAGATCATGCTCAGTAAACATTTTACAGATTGAGATTTTACGTCTTTGTCTGGGGGAGTCCTAATGACATCTAATTGGTACTGATTTGTCTATGAAGAAAATGATCTCTTTCCTACAGTATTTAAGGTTATATGTTTTGGCTTACTTTATACGAAAACCAATCAGAGCACCTATTTTTTCCCCATCTGTCCACATGCAAACTTTATAGCAAGGGAAATAAAGTCAATGTTATCTATGACTTCCAGCAGAAATCCTTACTCCTGCAGAGTAGATCATTCAATTATTTGCTAGGATTTCATTAGAAAGAACTTAGTTTTAGAATGAAGAACATCATTTATTGTATTGATATTATATCTAAGGTGGGCTGATACCTTCGTGGTTAAGCCTGCATCTTCCTCCTCTTCTTTTTAAACATCTTTAAAATATTCTTTGTAGAGATGGGGTCTCACTATGTTGCTCAGGCTGATCTTGAACTCTTGGGCTCAAGCAATTCTCCTGCTTTGGCCTGGGCATGAGCCACTGTGCCCAGCCATCTTCCCTATCTATTAGTTGCAATCTGCTTTGAGGTTCACAAACCTGGTAGGGATGTCAAGAAGGATTAATAATGAAAAAATGACAACAAAGTGCTTGGGCCTTGACAGAAAAGAGTATTCTTATCCATTGTAATTCAAATCCTCAAGAGCTCTATTATGGGTCACAGGGAAGCTCATAAACCTTAAGTCCATAGCTGATGGCTTTCTGATGGCTCCTTGACATTGAAATGCATGGGAAGAATATTAAAGAATGGGAAGTATTCATTGTATTCACATTTAACTGTAAATTGCCCTAACAGTTTTACTCTGTTACATAATCAAATTACTGCAACTGTTTTCTGAAACATTTTAGACTATTTAGCTAAATTTGTGTATTGTTAGATATATTTCGGCATGATTTTTGGGCTAACTTGTAAATTTTAATGAAGAAATTAATGTTTTATGTAGCATAATGAGGGGCTGCTAATTTGGGGAATTGAGGATATTGCTGGGAGGGGAAGGGACAGTTTAGCTTTGGGCTTTATTATTGCTTTGTAAGAAAAAAGCTTTTTTTTTTTCCTTCTTTCATTTTCCTGCACTGCATTCCGATTCCAGAAGGAAAGAAGTATTACTTTATTCTAAAGAAGTATTATGCAATTGTAAAGCGCACTTTTATAAATTTAACTTACCTTTGGATGCATGAGTTTTACTTTTATAAAACTAAATAACTGTCCAGAAACTAAGTGATGTCAATATCATTATGTTAATGTTTATTCATTAAGTGTGCTTTTTTTGGTTCTTGCAGTTTGTATTCATCGTTTGATCATAAGTTTAGAAATCTAATCTACATTAAAATGTATTAAAATCAACATTTGACTTATAATAGCATTGGGATACCAAGTATTTTGCAGATTAATAATAAAAATATTTAATAGACTGGAAAAGTGTATATTAATGTTTGCTTTATAGCTGTAAGATTGAAAATGTATGTTTATGCTCTAATTTAGATAAAATATTGGTATATTGGCCAGGCATGGGAGCTCACACCTGTAATCCCAGCACTTTGGGAGGCCAAGGTGAATGGATCACCTGAGGTCAGGAGTTTGAGACCAGCCTGACCAATGGTGAAACCCCATCTCTACTAAAAAAATACAAAAATTAGCTAGGCATGGTGTCGGGCACCTGTAGTCCCAGCTACTTGGGAGGCTGAGACAGGAGAATTGCTTGAACCTGGGAGGCAGAGGTTGCAGTGAGCTGAGATCGTTCCACTGCACTCCAGCCTGCGCAACAGAGCCAGACTCCATCTCAAAAAAAAAAAAAAAAAAAATTGGTAAATCCTCTAGGGCCATGATACTTAAAGCCAGGGCAGAATGGGTTAAACATCATAGTCTGGATCCTTTACTGAATTGGCCTTTTGTGTGTGGGCATGGCCTTTTAGATTTGTCTCCGCCATAGCAGCTCCAGTGTTATATTATTGTCTAACTTGCCTGTGAGACTTGAGGCCAACAGTCATGTCCATGTATTTTAATGTTATGTGGACATGGCGTGCTTGAGTTATAGTTAGAGCTTAATTAGTCTTTTTAACTCTAGTTAAATCTGTAGTTCATTAAGTTCATTTGTAAGAACCTATTTATTGTAAGCAAGAGTTTGTGGACGAAAGCTTAATTAAGGTCTTACCAAGTTAAAATTATAATTAAAAATCAAAAACTAGGTAAATTTTTGTTTTGTGTTATTTTGTTTGAAGGGAGCGTATTTACTTATTTATTTTTTTGGAGACAGAGTCTTGCTCTGTCAGTTGCACAATCTCGGCTCACTGGAGTGCAGTTGCACGATCTCGGCTCACTGCAACCTCTACCTCCCAGGTTTCAAGTGATTCTCCTGCCTCAGCCACCCGAGTAGGTGGGATTACAGTCATCTGCCACCACTCCTGGGTAGTTTCTGCATTTTTAGTAGAGACAGGATTTTACCATGTTGGCTAGGCTGGTCTCAACTTCCTGACCTCAAGTCAAGGAAGTCCCGCCTCATCCTCCCAAAGTGCTGAGATTACAAGAGTAAGCCACCAGGCCTGGCCATTGATTGGGTTGTTTAAGTGCAAATGATAGGAACCAAATGCAAATACTTAAGCAAAATGAGGTTTATTTGGAGAATGTGGAGGTAAAGGCAAGACTCAGACTCAAAGCAAGAAACAGGCTTTGAAATTAGGAGAAGGAAGGCAGCTTCATAGATCAGGTAGGTAGAACTAATGCCTAGTCTCATCAAGGCATTCCAGCTGGGCTAAATTAGTCATTGTCTACTCTGCTCAAGGTTAAACTTTAAGGAAGCGTGAACTTGTTGGCCCAATGCCCAGGAATGGTAAGACGTCTTGATGGACCGTCTTAATAAGACTCCTTCCAGTAGGGTAGGACATAGTTCCCCAAAGCAAAAGTAAGCATTCTTTTTTTTTTTTTTTTTTTTTTTAAAGACATAATCTTGCTCTGTTGCCCAGACTGGAGTGTGTTGGTACAATCTCAGCTCACTGCAACCTCTGCCTCCTGGGTTCAAGCAATTTTCCTGCCTCAGCCACCCAAGTAACTGGGATTACAGGTGCACATCACCACACCCAGCTAATTTTTTGTATTTTTAATAAAGACGGGGTTTCACTATGTTGGTCGGGCTGGTCTTGAACTCCTATCCTCAAGTGATCCACCTCCCTCAGCCTTCCAACGTGCTGGGATTACAGGCATGAGCCACCATGCCCAGCCAAAATTGAGCATTCTTTACAGAAGAGGGAATGGATATTGGGCAGGCAGAAACAATAGCTGTCTATTGCTCACTATAGAAAATTACGTATAACCAAAAAATGTAAGCCATAAGCAGTTGTAAGAAGTAACCTTTTCTGCAGATTCTCCTAAAGGTAGCATTGTATGAAACCATAGTGCAATATCACAGCCAGAATATTATTTCTGATATAATCCACCTGGTTTTCCTGGTACCCAGATGTATGTATGTGTGTGGGGTGCTAGGTGATTTTTATCATGTGTATAGATGCATGTGCCCACCACCACAATCAAGATACAGAATACTTTCAACGTATTGTTCTCCTTTTAGAATCACATGTACTTCCCTAGGACCTCCTCTAGCCCACATTCCTGATACTAGTCTGTCCTACATTTCTATAATTCTGTCATTTCAAGTGTTTAATGGAATCATACAGTATGTAACCATCTGGGATTGTCTCCCCTGCAGACCCCACTCATGGTATGTCTCTGGAGAGTCTTCCAAGTTATCGTGTCCATAGTTCACTCTTTTTTATTGCTGAGTAGTGTTCTTTGGCATGGATGTACCACAGTTTCTAAATGTTTACCCATTGAATGATATCCAAATTGTTTCCAGGTTTTGGCTATTAAAAATAAAACTTCTATGAACATCTGTGTAAATGTTTTTGTGTGGGCATACATTTTCCATTCTCTGGGATAAATGTGCAGAAAGTGCCGTTGCTGGGTTGTGTGGTAAGTGCACGTTTAATTCGAAAGACACCTTGAAACTAAATGAATTTCTTTTAAACTGCATATAGTTTCGATTTTTTTTTCCCAAGCCAAATTGTATCCAGCTTTATTAAAGATACTTTCCATAAACAATCATGATATTTCAGGCAGGACATGGGCAGACAGTCATTAACAGTACACAACAACTTTCAAACTCCCTTCTCTGATGGACTACCAAAAATCAGAAAGCCACTATAAAACCCGATGAAGTCTTCATCTGATGCTCTGAACAGGGAAGGTTTAGAGTGAGGGTTGACATTTCACATTTAGCATGTTGTTTAACAGCTTTTCACGAGCCGACCCTGACTTTCAGGAAGTGAAATGAAAATGGCAGAATTTATCTGAAGATCCACAATCTAGAAATGGAACCACCGCTCTTTTGACAGGTGCCATCTCAGTGGCATCACTGGAAAGTCCAGATTGCTTGACACACTGGCAACTAATGATTGGGGCTCAGGTTCCAACAGATGTCTGAGTTTAAGGGAGTTAAGTCTATGCTGAAAGATGGAAAGGGAGAAGAGGACATAAAGACGAATTTGTTTTTCCCTATCCTAAGGCTTGTGCCAAGGTTGTCATGTGTGTCAAAGTCAGGGAATCCCTCCTCCTGTGAGCCACAAGGAAGGAAGTCTCTCAAAACTAGAAGGGAAAGGTGTTTTCCCCATATCAATCCAGCCTTGGAGACAGTCTATTAGTGACATATGCCCCTTCCCCCAAAACAACAATGACGTGTTCTGTGTGCTAACAACATAGCTTAAAAAAAATTCTGCATTTTTATAAAACTTGATAAAAAATCGTATTTCAAATTGTACAGTCATCAGAAGTACACAATTATAAAAGTGTATACACTACACTTGGCATCTCCAGCACCTTCAGCTTTCTGTGCTGGTCTGTTTTGGCATCTCCATTTTCTGCAGGATTATTCCCCTCCTTGCCAGCATCAGCATTTCCCTCTTTCCCTTTGGTACCTTCTCTCCCTTCTTTGCAGGGGCCTTTCTAGGCTTGGGCTCTGGCTTTAGAGGAGCAGGTTTAGCAGACAACCTCGCGGATCTTCCTTGTGGTTCGTCCTTCACCTTGGCGTTATCTCCTGTAGCATCCCCTCCAGCCTTTCTCTTGGGCGTGGTGGCGACGGCGGCGGGATGCAGGCACTGGGCGCAGGATGCAGCAGCGCGTGGGCTTTGGTCGGTCCGGGGGGCGTTCTTGCCTCTTCTTCACACTGCTCCCATTTTTTTTCCCCACACTGCCAATCTTTGCCTTTTAATTTGTGTGTTTACACCATTTATATTTAAAGTAATTATTGATAGGTGAGTTTGTCTGCCATTTTTTTGTTTCTGTTTGTTTCCTCTATTTCTCATCCCTCTGTTTCTTTTTCTTGACTTCCCCATGGATTGTATTTTAGGATTCTGTCTTGATTTATTTATAGTATTGTATTTATTTGTATGTCTTTACATAGTTTTCTTAACTGTTTCAACTGGGTATTACAATATATACGTGTGATTTATCACCATCTACTGATAACATTTTACCACTTCAAGTGAAGTGTGGAAACCGTACTTCTGTTTAGATTGTTGAGTATGAGATGGTATTAAAATTTGTGTTCCGATCGTCAAATGTGATTTATACGATTCATGAGAAGCATAGTCTGTGGTATATACTTATTCCTGCTCTTTCTGTTTTTGATTCCTGGTGCTACAGGATTGCTTCTTTTATCATTTCCATTCTATTGAATGGCTTCCTTTAGTCATTCTGTAAGAATAGGTCTACTCATTTTAGTAAACTACTTCTTCTAGTTTTGCTTAGTCTGAAGCTGGTTCATCAGATACGGAATTCACAACTGACAGTTCTTTTCATTCAGCATTCGTGAAATATCATGCCACTTCCTTCTGGCCTACGTGGTTTTAGTTGAGAAATCTATTGGCATTTGAATTGGTGTTTCCTATAGTAATGTGTCGTTTCTCTCTGGCTGCTTTCAAGACTTTTTCTTTGGATTTAGTTTTCAGAATTTTAATTATGATGTATCTTGGTGGACCTACTTAGTCTTGGTGGACTTATTTAGATTTATTTTTAGATTCTATTTAGATTCTATTCAGATTCACTGAGTTTCTTGAATCTGCAGGTTTATTTCTTTTTTCTTTTTAAATCCTGTTACGTCTTCAGGGTTTTTTTGTTGTTGTTGTTTGTTTGTTTGTTTGTTTTTTGTTTTTGAGACAGAGTCTTGCTCTGTCACCCAGGCTGGAGTGCAGTGGCATGATCTCAGCTCACTGCAATCTGTGCCTCCTGGGTTCAAGCGATTCTCCTGCCTCAGCCTCCCTGAGTAGCTGGGACTACAGGTGGGTGCCACCATGCCTGGCTACTTTTTTGTATTTTTAGTAGAGATGGGGTTTCACCATGTTAGCCAGGATGGTCTCTATTTCCTGACCTCTTGATTCTCCCGCCTCAGACTTCCAAAGTGCTGGGATTACAGGTGTGAGTCATCGCTCCTGGCCAGGTTTTTGTTTTTTGAGACAGGGGTTCATTCTCTTGCCCAGGCTGGAGTGCAGTAGTGCGATTTCAGCTAACTGCAGCCTCAGCCTTCTGGGCTCAAGCAATCCTCCCACCTTAGCCTCCTGAGTAGCTGAGACTACAGGTGTGTACCACCACACCCAGCGAATTTTTGTATTTTCTATAGAGGCAGGGGCTCACCATGTTGCCCAGCCTGGTCTCAAGCAACGCATGAGCTCAAGCAATTTGCCTGCCTTGTCCACCCAAAGTGCTGGGATTATAGGTGTGTGCCGTTGTGCCCAACCTATGTATATGTCTTTAACCAAATAAGAGATGTTTTCAGCTGTTACTCTGAATACTCTTTTTTCTTTCTCTGAGATGGAGTCTCACTCTCTTACCCAGACTGCATCAATGATGTGATCTCTGCTCACTGGAACTTCCACCTTTCAGGTTGTAGCGATTCTCTTGCCTCAGCCTCCCTACTGGCTGGGATTACAGGTGTGTGCCACCACGCTGGCTAATTTAGTGGACATGGTGTTTTACCACATTGGCCAGGTTGGTCTTGAACTCCTGACCTCAAGTGATCCGCCCACCTTGGCCTTCCAAAGTGCTGGGTTTACAGGTGTGAGCTACCACTCCCAGTCAATTCTTCGAATATCTTTCTACCCCACTCTCTCTTTTCCTTCTGGAATGCTGATGCTATGAATGTTGAATCTTCTGTTGTTATCCCACAATGCCTTGAGATTCAGTTAATTTTTTTTCAGTGTTATTTTTTTTCTGTCCATATTAAGTAATTGTATTGACCTGTCATTAAGCTCACTGATTCTATCCTGTCATCTCCACTCTCCTATTGATTTCATCTAGTGAGTTTTAAAATTTCTTAATGTAGGTTTCATTTCTATAATTTCTATTTCATTTCTTTTTATAAGTTCTGTCTCTGCTGATATTTTCTATATGTTTCAAGATAATTTTAAGTAGTTTTTGAAGCATTTTTATGAGAGCAGTTCCAATTTTTTTTGTTATTTTTTTGAGACGAGTCTCTCTCTCTTATCCAGGCTGGAGTGCAGTGGCATGATCTCGGCTCACTGCAACCTCCGCCTCCCGGGTTCAAGCAATTCTCCTCTCTCAGCCTCCTGAGTAGCTAGGACTACAGGCATCTGCCACCACGCCCAGCTAATTTTTGTATTTTAGTAGAGACGGGGTTTCACCATATTTGTGAGGCTGGTGTCGAGCCCCTGACCTCAGGTGATACCCCCACCTCGGCCTCCCAGAGTGCTGGAATTACGGCATGAGTCACTGCACTCGGCCTGCTCCAGGATTTTTCTTACAGTTTTAACATCTGTCTCAATGTTGGCATTCTTTAATTGTCTTCTTTCATTCAGATAGTGATTTTCTGTTGAACCCTGGATATTTTGGCTATCATGTTAGGGGATGTCCAGTCTTAGGCGGGCAGTAACCATGCTTACTTAGGTTTACTGTGCGGGTCCTGGACTGTTTTGATGGATTCTGGTTTCAGTAACAGTTTAATTTTCAGAGCCTTTGCAGTGGTATTTGGGTCTGCTTGTTTTATCTGGTGCCGCAGAGGCTCCCATTGACCTCTGCTGCTTCTTGATCTCTGCTGCTTCTGTCTGAGGGGGTTGGAGTTTTCACAGGCCAGGCTGCTTGATGCCTGTAGATATGGAGAAAAGGGAATCTTCAGCCTGTGGGGACAGACAGGTTTCCTGGCCTGACCCCCTTTGCTTGAGCTACTTGGCTGCTCAGCATCTTGAGGGCGGGGGGAGGTGTTGTAGTCTCAGACCCACAAGGACAAAGAGGCTTCCTGGGCTGGACTGTTTTTTGTGATCTTCTCCCACATGCTGGTGCCATTTGGTCTCCCCTATTCTAGTCTTTTTTTTGAGACTTAAGGGAACATAAAACTCGCAACGAAAGTCATTTCATAATCTCCTAAGATCTACCATAACTAAGTTACTTCTCTTAGTTGGGAAATACCAGGAATTGGTAAAATTAATGGGTCAGCCAACTACTTCAAAACTCTGATTTAATGGTGGATACAGTGAAGTAAGTGGTGTTCTACAGAATCTCTGTATAAGTCTAATAGTTAATAGAGTCAGTTACAGAATATATAAGATGTCTGGAGAAAGACCTCCAGACAGGCTGAAGAATTTTAGCATTGTGCTGGTTGACATTTCAGACTGATGGCACATCTGCAATGTTGATTATGGCAGAGGGTTATGGGTTATAAGCCGATTATGTTGATTATGGCAGAGGGTTATGGGTTATAAGCCGATTATGTTGATTATGGCAGAGGTTTATGGGTTATGGGTCAGTTATTTATCGGTTGGAACATTTTGGACTTTCTGATCAGAAATGTTTTCTAATCTGTGTAACTTCATCTACAGAAAACTATGGTCCATTAAGACTAGTGGTATCCCTCTCTCTCTCCTTGCCAGGCTTCTACCAGGGAGATAACTTGTACACATTACACACAAGCGTAGTGCGTAATCCACATAGGGTGATGCCTGCAGATTTGAGTCTGTGTTCCCTAATTCTTTATCTAACATGTAAAGTATAAATAACACAGTACTGGATACTTTGATGGATGAACAAGGAATGATACCTGGCACCTTTCTTCTAGAACTCTGTAGTATAGTGAAGAGAGAAGCGTCTGATAAACTAGGTTAAACTTGACGTTGTTTCCTCAAGAGCCATGTGAGCAGTACCAACATGATTGGAGACAGAGGAGAAATCCATCCTGGTGAATCTAGAGTAGGGTTTCTCAACTTCGGCACTAACATTTTGGGCCAAATAATTCCTTGTTGTGGGGGGCTATGTTGTGTGTCATAGGATGTTCAGCATGGCCTCTACCAACCAGATAGCAGTAGCAACAAACTCCTCCCCACCCCTGCCCCATGTCCACACAGTTGGCACCACCAGAAGTATGTCCAGGTGTTGCCAAATCTGATCTAGAGCAAGAAAAAACATGGAGCATGAAAACAGTATATTTTAAATAAAGCTAGAGAGGACCAGGAGCAGTGGCTTATGCCTGTAATCCCAGCATTTTGGAAGGCTGAGGCGGATGGGTAGCTTGAACCCAAGAGTTCAAGACCAGCCTGGGCAACATAGCAAAACCTTATCTCTACCAAAAATACAAAAATTAGCCAGGTATGATTGCACACACCTGTGGTCCCAGCTACTCGGAAGACTGAGGCGAGAGTGTTGCTTGAACCCGGGATGTTGAGGCTCCAGTGAGCCGTATTCATACCACTGCACTTTAGCCTAGGTGACAGGGTGAGACCTTGTCTCCAAAAACAAATAAATTAAAATTTAAAAATAGAATAAAATGAGCTGTATTCTACCTTATTATGAGTTCTTTCAGCACAACCCCCAAGTCCAGTCAAAGCTTCCTATCCCTGCTCTTTTTCTGTCTGCTTGTGCCTTTTCAATTTATTTAACAAGCCGGGCACAGTGGCTCATGCCTGTAATCCCAGCACTTTGGGAGGCCGAGGTGGGCAGATTGCTTGAGCTCAGGAGTTCGAGACCATCCTGGACAACCTGGAAAAACCCCATCTGTACTAAAAATACAAAAACTAGCTGGGCGTGGTGGTATGTGCCTGTAATCCCAGCTACTGGGGAGGCTGAGGTGGGAGAATCACCTGAGCCCAGGAGGTTGAGGCTGCAGTGAGCCATGATCAGGCCACTGCACTCCAGCCTGGGTGACAGAGGGAGACCCTGTCTCAAACAAACAAACAAAAAACCAAAAGTACCTAACAGGTTGTTTGGAACTCCATTGTATACTTGATTGAGAACAAAGAGCACTCTTTAAACCCGCACAGTGTTCAACTTGGCACTTTGTAAATAATAGTCTGTTTTATTTACTTTTTTGTTTTTCAGAGACAGGGTGTCTAAAAATCCTATGTTAGGATTTAGACTCATCTAAACTGAGGACATAAGTAGTACATAGCCCTGTGCATACTGCTGGAGAAAAGATATTCTGCTTCTTCCCTTTGTGGTCCCTCAGATCATCTCCTTAACCTACGTAGAATAGTGAACAAGGGACAAGCCCAGCCTTTGGAATCACCTAAACCTGGTTTCAAATCCTGGCCCTGTTACCTTAATAGCTTTGTGATTTGGGCGAGTCACAAACCTTTCAGAGCCTCAGTTTTCTCCTCTAGAAACCTACTTTTACTGGTATTTGCTGTATCATGTTTATTTTTTTACAGCTAAAAAAGCCCCTGGATTTCTTATTTTAACAGTGTCCATTTATAGAGCATCACTAGGAATTAGATTCTGTTCTAGACAGCCTGATGCATATATGCATATATGTATGTGTATATATATGTATATGCGTGTGTATACATACACACAAATATACTGCATGTTATTTAATGTCCACAAAAACTCTATGAAGTAGACACTGTGAGCCCCATGTTACAGAGGAAATTCAGGTTCAGACTGACTAGAAACCTTCCCAAGATCACACAGTGGTTGAACGGCAGAGCCAGGATCAAACTCCAAAGGCTGTACTTTTCTCACTGTTCTCTGCTGTCTCTGTACTAGCTGGATTCGTCACCATTCATTGCTCTAATTGGACTTTGTTTTCTTTACAGGGCCATGCTATGATAGTGGAGGCTTATCCGAAATAATAGATCCAGAAGTAACCTGAAGTTTCTGTGCAACACTCACACTAGGCAATGCCATTTCAATGCATTACTAAGTGACATTTATAGTTCCTAGCGCCTCTTAGGAAAACAATTCTTGTGGCCTTCTGTTAAATACTTTACACTTAAGCCTTGCCAGTGTTCTGAGCTTTTCAGTAATCACAGTTTACTGCTCTTTCAGGGATTTCTAAGCCGCCAGAAGCTCACACAGAGATGTGTGGGTGATTGTTTTTGGTCTCTTGTCAGTAAAGACTAAATGAGTGTTTGCAATTGGGAAAGAGGTCAGCTGAGATTTGGAAATTATCTTTGTAATATTTGCAAATTTTACATGTTCCTATCTGTGTCCTAAAGATAAGTGTTCTCTATAAAATACAAACCAATGTGCCTAAATTAATTGTAGAAAAATAATTCAGAATCTAAAGATCACTGAAAACTTACAAAAAACTGTTTAGATAAGTAAACATCATGGTGGTCAACCTTAATAAAGTGGAAAAATATTGGAGAATTCTTTGCTTCATTTTTTATTGGTCGGGGAGGGAGGTTCTCTTGGCTTAGGACCAGATTTTCCCTTGAATTACTCATTTGTTACTTCTGTTTTGGTCAGTGGCTAGGCTGCTGGGAACATAAAGACAGTGCTGTTTTTATTGATTGATCGATTGAGATGGAGTCTCGCTCTCGCATGGGCTGGAATGCACTTGCGCAATCTTGGCTCTATTTTGGTTAATGGCAAGAATGCTGGGAACATAAAGACGGTCTTGTATATATGTATTTATTGAGACCGAGTCTCACTCTGTCGCCCAGGCTGGAGTGCAGTGGCACAGTCTCAGCTCACTGCAACCTCTGCCTCCCAGGTTCAAGCGATTCTCCTGCTTCAGCCTCCCAAGTAGCTGGGATTATAGGTGCCCGCCGCCACACCTGGCTAATTTTTGTATTTTTAGTAGAAATGGTGTTTTGCCATGTTGGCCAGGCTGGTCTTGAACTCCTGACCTCATGTGACCTGCCCACCTGGGCCTTCCAAAGTGCTGGAATTACAGCCCTGAGCCACCGTGCCCAGCCTAATTCTGAATGTTTTTACCAGCAAAGCATGCATTGATTTTGGGCAAATAATTGCAAAGGAAAATTAGAGCACATATATCCACAGAAGTGCACTCAGAAAGGGGACCCCTGATGTTTCTAAAGTGAAAGCATATTATCTGAATTTGTAACCAAAAGATATTTTTGTAATTTATAAAATGAAAACTGTAACTGTCAATGAAGTGAAAGTGAAATGAAGTGGAAATGAGACACGTCTGTGCTGTGAGGCAGAGCCTGCCCTGTCTTAGTCACCACCTGCCTCCTACAGGGCTGGAGCGAGTGTGAGGCTTAGAAACTCCACGATGGGCTGGGCGCGGTGGCTCATGCCTGTAATCCCAGCACTTTGGGAGGCTGAGGCGGGCAGATCACGAGATCAAAGATCGAGACCATCCTGGCCTACATGGTGATACCCCGTCTCTACTAAAAATACAAAAATTAGCTGGCGTGGTGGCATGCACCTGTAGTCCCAGCTACTCGGGAGGCTGAGGCAGGAGAATCACTTGAACCAGGAGGTGGAGGTTGCAGTGAGCCAAGATTGCACCACTACACTCCAGCCTGGTGACAGAGC
>NW_016107495.1:43110-63963 GCF_001604975.1 Cebus imitator
GGCAACACCACGACGGGCCTGCTGAGTTACTGGCTTCTCTCTGAAAGTATAATGAATCCACTTATAGAAACATTTGGGCCAATTTATACACAATTAAAATATTCACACTAATCATCAAGTGAAGGCATTTTGTTTATAAGAAAAGTATTTTCAATGTCATATGATAGCATATCCATTTTTATTTTAACAGAAAATGCCCCTGTGCCATTTTATTAAAAAATCCATGAATTGCATAGTTAACAAAGACCGATTCATTAGACTTTTTCATTTATCTAGTTTAAAAATTTCTCAGAATCCTGTCATCTTCCTCTTGTGAATTCCATAAGTTAATTCAGCCAGATAGATATCTTGGTGTCTTCAAAAAGATTTTCTTAAATCTATCTTCTTTATATCTAGTATTCATTTTTAAATATCAATTAAACTACACTAATTGACATAAATTCATATTAAACTTTAAATTTTTATAACCTATTCTTACAATGTGCTCGTATGAATGCCTGTTTCTATACATGGATATAGTTATGAAACTTACACTTTATATTGATTTTTTTAAAGGTTAAAGAAAGAGGGACCAATTAACTTCATCTTTTCCTAAACTGGAAAAGAGACAAACCAAATTCTGCCCTTCGTCTCCAGTGTTTGGAAGATCAGAGGTTCCTGTCAATTAAGTCGTCCTTTCTTCATAACTACTGAAAAAGAAATAATCAGAAATCACTGAATAGGTCAATTAAAACCAATTTCATCAAATCTATTCAAAACATGTATTGTTGTAGTTTAAAACTGGTTGAGAAAGTTTCCTTGTAATTATTCTGCACTTTGATATCTGTTGATTATTTCTGGAGCAAAGGCGGGCTTAATTTATTAGGTGCCTTTAGCTAGTTTTTCCTGCTATTCTTGCTGGATACTTAGAAATGAGAAAGGGTGAACTGTAAGATAAGTAAGTGTGACTGAGGGAAATATAAGCCTGCCTTTTTCAAGGGCTGAGCTCTGGAAGGAGGGAAGAGTACACAGCATCAACTCCCTTGCAGGAACATGGCTCTGTGTGTGGTTCATGCTGAAGCATCTGTCTTCCCGTGAAAGAGCTCAGGGCTGGCGAGTGGATACCGAGCCCAGCTTCTGCAGGCTGCCTTCCCCTCTAGATACCAAGCCCACCCATGGCAATCCCTTTGAGGCAAGATTCTCATGATAATTAAAAGTGTGATCATGTGAAAAGGAATTTTCAGAAAAACTGAGTCAAGGACTGGTGGTGATGAAACTCCCCTGGCTTTCTTGGAAAGCAAGAGAAGGTGCTATGCCTTCTGCTCTCCAACATTTCCACCGTCCCCACCCATCTAGCACTGGCTACCCTGAAAACCTGTTTCCTATCCTTTGGTGTGGGCTGGGTATGGAAAGAGAAGCCTTCTGTCCAGAACTTTGCCAGGAGGCCCTTTGCCACACCATCCTCAATCCACCCTGCTCAGGCTGCCCCTGAGAAAGCTGAGTTCTCACCTGGCAGTGTCACTTCCTCCTTTGCTGTGTTCCAAGATGTAGCTTTCATTTGTGGCCTAGGAGGGGGTGGAAAGGCCCAATTGCAGGGCAATTATTATCGTCAACTCTCCCTTGAAGAGGTTGTATTCGTTTTTACTTTCTCAAATGCACTCCTGCCTGGGCTACAGGAATCCTAGAACTTGTGCGCTCAGCTACAGTAACTCCTATGAGTACCGATCCCTCATTTTTCCTTCAAATGCTAACTGAAGGCAGATTTTTAGATGGAAAAACCAGAAGCAAGAGAGTCAGTCAGTAGGAGTCCCGGTGATAATCAGGAACCCAGGAACCCGATTCTGACGGCTCTGACCGCGCTGCTTGCTCCACCGGTGGGGAGCTGGAACCTGAAACCTGCTCATTCTAAAAACCAACCCCAGTCTACTCTCAGCTTCTGGCTGTGCCCATGTCCTCCGGGGAGGGCCGTGGAACACCTTCTGACATGCGCTCAGAGGAGAGCTGAGGATCTGAAGCCAGGAACTCACCAGGGAGATGGTGGTGTTGGGGGCTTGGGCACAGCAGAAGCGTTTGCGCAAAGCTTCTTGTACCTGTGGGAGAGGTAAATGCTGTGCTTATGCCAAGCACAGTCCCGGCCTGTGGGCTGCAAGTGAGGCAGAGGGTTAGGTTGGCAGACTTACCTTCCTGTCCATGAGGCAACCAAACAATAGGATGAAGACACCCTGAGAAGAGGGACATGGGGGTAAGCTGGTCAAGGAGGAAGGGATTCACCTGAATCAGCGTGCTCCTTCTGTCCTCCTGCGTAATTCACATCCTAAGGCTTCCCATCTCAATTTTCCTGTTACTACCATTTCAGGTGCGTTTCTTATTGTTATGATTAGAAAAGAGATACCAAAGGATCAGGTACTGACAATTTCCTGATTTCTCCAACAATAAAAAGCTATTATTTTACAGGTAAGAAAACCATAGCTCAGAGAGGTTACGTAATTTGTCCAAAGTTATCCAGCTAGTCAGCGGAGGACCTGGGATCCACACCTAGGCCTTCTAAAATTCCTGAACCTATGCTTCTTCTGCTCCACCTTGGTACCTCCTAGAGAAGGGATCGGCCATGACTTAGACCATCTAAAAGTGCAAAAAGCACAGCCACTCCCATGTCACCTACCTGGAAAGTGTTGAGAATGGTGAAGATGTAATGAGGGACCGTGGAGACTTCCTCTAACAGAGTGGCCAGGCCCAGCCCCCAAGTGAGGCCAAAGATGGGTGTGAGAATGAGCAGGGCTTTAATCACACCCAGCAGAGCTTGGCGCTTCTCCGCTGGGGGTCCCTCTGACAGCGAAGGTCTCAGCAACTTCAGCAAGGCCATGGCTAGTACCAGCCCATTCACACCTACGATGGCCAGCACTGGCCCCACAAAGGTGTAGAACGCTCCTCCCTTCCCATCCAGCCAGCATGCCCCCTCCCTCAGGTACTGCCCTTGAGGGAGGTAGAGCCCCAGGGTGACACCCGCAAACCCCAGTGGGCACAGGTAGCCCAGAAGCACCATCAGTGGGAGAACTCTGTGCTTGGGCAGCTGGTGGAAGACAAAGACCAGCTGGTGGGCCAACACCAGGGCCTGCGCCAGCATCCAGAAAAAGGTGGCCAGGTAGAGGAAATGACAGAGGAAGGCGGCAGCAAGGCAGAGCGGGCTGCGGGGCCCGGGAGGGAGCAGGGGGGAGCCCAGGAAGCAGGTGTCGGCAGCCAGCAAGCAGAGCACCATGTTGAGCAGGGCGGCATGGCGGAAGTAGGCGACTTTGTTCCGCACCACGACTCTCCACACCAGCCGGTACACACCCAGGCACACGAGCAGCGCCAGGATGGAAGCCCCCAAGCCAACCTGAGTCAGCAGCGCCAGGGCAGGTTCTTCCGGAGCAGCGTGGGGGGACATGAGGACGGAGAAGGCAGTAAGGTGCTGGCAGAGGCACCGAGCAGTGGGGCTGGCACTGGCTGCCTGTGCCTGGCACCCTTCTTTGGACCAACCCCCCTTGCCCTGGAAGAGATTGTGATCCCAGAAGACACAGTGAGGGGAACCATCCATGTTCCCAAAGTCCATGATGACCTCTCCCTGGCTGAAGGCCCTGTCGCCTGCCATGATGGAAATGACAAGGACCAGGCCGGGAGTGGCATAGAGGGAATCCCCCAGCCCTTGTCCATAGTTTGAGGGCAGAAGGTGGTCCAGTTTTCGCAGCACCAGGCTAGTAATACTTATTTCGGTTCCATTAAGGACCAGTGGGGCCAGGGAGAGCCTGGGAATCTGTGCCTGCAGTGGGGGCTGAGTAGAGAAGGAGATGCTGTAGCCAGCAGGAAACGTGGGTCCGAACAGCTGGCTCTGCTGCAGCACATTGGGCAAGCTGAAGGCAAAGGGCTGGTCCTGCAGGCGCAGGCTGCACGCCAGGGTCTCCACCGCCAGCAGGAGAGTCGAGGCTGCCCAGGGCTTCCAGGCTTGGGCCAGGGTCCACAGAGAACCTGTATCCATGTCTAGGACCTTGTCTGTGGTAATCAGGAGATTCTGCGGCACCCAACAGAAAGATGAGCCCCGTGTGCTGGCGCCCACAGGACTGAGCCGGGGCAATGAGAACTACAGACCTGAAAGCTTCCCTTCCCAGTCCAGTGTACCACCCGAGGTTGGAGAGAAAAGGGAGAGGAAGGCAGGCCTGTCCAGGGAGACTTTCCTGATGGGAAGAACAGGGAGCTGTTGGGCCAAACACCTGAGGGCATCTTTAAGGATCTGTCCCCTGACTGCACCCAGCCCCTCTGCTGAAAACCCTTCTTCACCCTCCATCCCTTGGGGCCACCCAGGTTCTAAGAGGGGACTTCTCCTATTCTTTGGCCCCTCCAGGTCTGCAAAGCCAGGAATGGTGACCGTGGTAGAGGGTACCGTGTCCTGGAGGTGAGGGCCACAAACATGTCTGTGCGTTCACAGATGCTGTGTATTCCCAAGTGTGAACAGTGTGACATATCATTGCCCTTTGTTACACTTTTGGCTGCAGCTTGTGGGTCACCAACGGATGCTCATACTAAGAGCCGTTTTAGGTGAGCCCGGCCACACCAAGCACACTTCAGCGTCTCCATGGAAACTTCCTGTCTGTGTCATAGCCGCATGCCTGCCTGCGCACACACGCCTCAGGCCTCATGTCTCCACACTCTTTCCTGCCTTCCAGCCCCCATGTGCTCCCAGCGCCAGGCCTTCTCCAATCCGCAGCCTTGGAGACCGCTGTCCGAGAGGAGAAATGGACCAGGAGCAGATCCCTGGACTCTGGAGAGCTCTGCTGCCCGATAGGCCATAGTGATGTCAGAGGGACAGAAGTGCCCACAGGTGAGGAGCCTCGCCCCCACTCCACCGCCTAGCTGGCCCCCACTGTGGCTCAGAGATCTCACCTTCAGGGCACTGCGGTCAAGCTGTATTCTGGCCTTTGCCACCACGTTGGCTAGGTATTTCATGGTGCTCAGCAGGATCAGTAAGTCGGAGGGTGAACTTGCCTCTGCTGCCTGCCCTGGCAACTGTGCCAAGATCTGTGGCACCTCCTCAGCAGGCCTGCCCTGGCCTGCCTGCAGCAGCTGAGACAGACAAGACAACAGGAAGTGGGACACATGGTGGAATTATGGTTTGAGAAGGGCATCCCAGCCTCATGGAGATCGCTGGCCCCCTCGGGCCCTCCCACACCCACTTCCTGGCTCTGCTTGGCTCCAGCTCAGAGAAGCTGAACAGCCTGTGGGCTGGGCCTCAGGAGGAAAGGATCTGCAAGCTGGGTCCTAGAGAGGCCGAGGTGGGCCGTGGAGGGAGCCTGTGGGCAGCAGGACAGAAGCTTCACCTTGGCTCTATTGAACAAGGCCAGGAGCCTCATATCTGTGCAGCTGCTGTTAATGGGCCCCCAGACTCCATCAGCCCTGCAGAGTCGCCTCACTGCGCCCCTCTTGCCCTCAGGACATGGTGCCTGTGCCACGTGGCCAGCTTTGGTGACATTCCAGGTAAGCACCGAGGAGTCCTCAGGGCAGGTGATGTCTCCATCTGAAGAATGATGAGCAGGGGGTACTCAGCAATCACAGCCTCACCCCAGCCTCTCCTTGGGCAGGAGCCTGTGCGGGCCCCGGAGTCCAGTTCTGTTGCCCAAGGCAGGGACGTGCCATGCAAGAGAGCCCTGCTCCCAAGCCAAGCAGCTGGCCCGGCCCACTGGATCCCAAGCCCTACGCACCCTGGATGATGGTGATGGAGATGGGGACCCTGAGTGGAGCCAGGCCTGGGCTCTGCAGGTCACAAGTATACGTGGTGTCGGCTGCCGGGCAGCGCTGAACAGCCAGCACAAAGCACGCAGAGCCTGACGCGTTGAAGGAGAAGGCTGAGAGCAAAACGAGAGAAGGGAACTGTCCCTGGGCCAGGGACAGGCCTGGAACCCAGCAGGCTCCGACACACTGTTTCAGTCTTTTTAGCAATTCAGAAACAGGGGAAGCAGTGGGGAAGAGCCAAATGCTGGGTCAGCTCCACTTGGACAGTGGGCGAGAGCTTGGATTTTGCTGGAGACGACGGGGGTCTCTAACAAGCTCTAGGACTCAGTTTCCACCTTTCCTCATTTGTAAAATGGGGACTATCATCAAACTAATTCCACAGAGAGTTAAATGAGGTTGTGTAGATGACAGCATTTTGCAGAAAGTTTTCTCTGCGCTTGTGGTTATGTGATGGCAATAGACGTGGGATGGCTCTGATGGGATCGGAAATGGCCTTGGGCCCCATTCTCTGGTTGAACTGTGGCCTGTTTCTCATGAGCTGAAGGCCCAGCTGCCTGGAGGAGACAAGCTGCCCACTGGTCCTTCTGACCCCTGACTGCTGTCCCCTTCTCATACCTCTGCTGCCCTCTCCGGGCCTCCAGGCCGCAGTGTAGACCAGGTTTGTGCTGGGGATGCAGCAGCTCAGCTGGAAGCCAGGGGAGGTGGCACAGGAGATGGACAGCCGGTCTGGAAGTCGAGCCACATCTGTCGCCTTCAAGGGTACCTTCACCACCTTGTGCAGGCTCCACCTGAAGCCCTGGGCCTCGAAGCAGCTCATGTACTCACCTGCAGACACGCGTCGGCTGCACATTGGGGCTCCTCTGGGCCCCCCTGCACCACAGAATCTGCTGCTTTCCACACCACAGCCTCGCTCCTGTTCTCTGCCTGCCACCCAGTGCTTAAAACCAGCAAGAAAGATCCCAGAATGGCCCCTTTGGTGGACATTCCCTGTCCCCAAGAAGGATTTCTAGGAGGTAGAAGAGATTTCTAAAAGAGATCTCTTCATTTTGTATTTATTTATTTTTTGACACGGAGTTTCGCTCTGTTGCCAGGTGCCAGGCTGGAGTGCAGTGGCATGATCTCAGCTCACTGCAGCCTCCATCTTCTGGGTTCAAGCAATTCTTCTGCCTCAGCCTCCCGAGTAGCTGGGACTACAGGCATGTGCCACCATGCCCAGCTAATTTTTGTATTTTTTACCAGAGACAGGGTTTCACCATGTTGGCCAGGATGGTCTCGATCTCTTAACCTCATGATCTGCCCTCATTGGCCTCCCAAAGTGCTGGGATTACAGGTGTGAGCCACCGTGCCTGGCCAAGATCTCTTTTTTACCAGCACAAGCCCATGAATTCCAAAATGAACCTCTCTCCCCAGAGCAGATGCCTTCCTGCACCACCCCTGCCATTTTAGCATATTGAAAAACATGGATCTGCTTTCAGCAGAAATGGAGACCATGGTCTCCACATTCTCCACATTCTAGCATTTTTGTTAACAGAGACATTTTTATGAAAAATAACTACATTTTCCAAAACATAATTAGGCGAGTGACTTTGTTTTACAAGTTTGCAAATCTGGCCCATGTCTGGGTTCTCCCATCTGTTTTTGCATTCAATCTCATGATAGCCGTGCAACCTCTGGAAAGGGTCCTGTTTACCCCCAAGGAAGTGGCAGTGAAAGGGGCAGATGACATCTTAGGATATTAGGACAGTAGTTGTGACTTTGTGAACCCTGAAAAGGGTCTCAGAAGTCCCAGATCACAGTGAAAAAGTTGGCCACTTTTAGAATTTGACACGTTGCAGTTTTTTACACCAAGGGATCTCTTAGCCTTTGTTTCCCCAGAATGGTAAACGGAAAGATGAAAAGGGTAAGGAAGAGGCAGAAAGAAAAGAGGGAAGGGGAAGGGAAGGAGACGTGGGAGGAAGAGGAAGAAGGGAAACAAGAGGAAAGAGAAGGGAGGCAAGGAGGGGAAGCCAGGCTGGCTACCTGCCCAGTGACGGGACATGTTTGCGATGCTGAGGGCAGCCTGGCCCTGGCTGGAAGTCACAGACACCTGTGTCCCTGGCTGCAGGAGGATGGGGCTGGGGCTCCTTGGGTGCCTCAGGAACCAGCTCAGGTTGGTGGCCTCCTGGCTCAGAAGGAGAGTCAGGCTCAGCGTGTTGCCAGGCATCTGCAGCTCGGAGTTCAGGCTCAGGATCCCAGGGACTGCAGGGAGGCAAGTGACAGTGGATCCCTGGAGGAGGGACTCATGGCCCTCAGATGCAGCTGAGCAATTGCTCCTCCCCTGACTCTGGAGCCCATTCCTCCATACTCCCTCCCTAGCTTTTTTAATTTTTCTTTTTGTCCCTGGTTGGGCATCTGAATGTGGCCTGCTGCAATCCAGCCTGGAAGACTCTATCTGTTATTGGAAAGCAAAGTGAGAACATTTCTGGTCTGTGTCTCTCCCTCCCTCAGGTATCTTGGGGCTGCTGGAGCTGCTTCCTGCATCCTTAGGTAAAAAGCAGGGTCATGGCTGGGAGTGGTGGCTCACGCCTGCAATCCCAGCACTTTGGGAGGCTGAGGTGGGTGGATCATCTGAGGTCAGCAGTTTGAGACTAGCCTGGCCAACATGGTGAAACTCCGTCTCTACTAAAAATACAAAAATTAGCCAGGCATGGTGCCAGGTGCCTGTAATCCCAGCTATTCGGGAGGCCGAGGCAGGAGAATTGCTTGAACCTGGGAGGTGGAGGTTACAGTGAGCCAAGATCATACCATTGCATTCCAGCTGGGCAACAAGTGTGAGATTCCGTCTCAAAAAAAAAGGGCGGTTACTCAAGTACTTTCTCTCCTTGTCCTTATATCTCTGGACACCCCGTCATTAGTCTCCCTACTCAGGTTCCAAGCTCAAGGCCTGTGATCTGCTATGATTGCTGGCTTTTTCTCCTACCCAGAAGAGGAGCTGGGCTTGGGCTAGCTGGCCAAACTACAGGTTCAGAGAGGAAGAAGCCACTGAGAGCATTTGTTTCACTTAAGGCCACTGGTTTCCAAGTTCCCAACCTTCCTCACCAGGTGGCAGCAGCTGGCAGTACCCGGGTTCGGGATGGCTAAAGATAAGGCAGTCACAGGGCTGGTGGTTGTGGGGGCTTTGACAGGGAGGGTGATGGAGGCAGATGCTGGTGTTCCACTGGTACCCAGAGACGCAAGCGCAATAGAAATACCCCTCATGGTTGACATGACACTCTGTGACAGAGAGAGGGAAGAGGGAGTGGGCAGGCTGTCTGAGGAAGCTGGGCGGGCAGGGCCAACACCTGCCTGAAGCCCGAGAGGCTTTAGGCCTGGGTATCTGGCCCAATCCCCAAGCTCCAGGTGCCTCAGTCAGGCCCATGCATCAGGACTGCCCCTTCAGTCAGGACTTGAAGCAGCAGAGGTCACACAAGGCAAGGGAATAGGCTGAAGGTGGGGATCTGGGCCCTATTGTCTGTTCCTTGGGCCATCAGCCAAAGTTAGAAGATGGGGGATGGGGGATGGGGCAGGCAGGGAAGGGTCTGTCTGGTAGGGAGGTGAGGAAGGAGCTGGACCATGGAGAGAGAACCAGGCAGTCCTTCCTCCAGGAAATACAGAGGGGCTCCCAGCATCTCAGGCAAGCTGGCTGCAGGAGGCCAGGGAGCCCATGTTCATTCACTCTCAGCCCCCTTCCCACACAAGCGGTACCTGTTGTGAGTCTGACACCAGTGAGAAGAGGCCTTGGAGCAGAGGAAGCTGAGGCAGCGGGGAGAGCCAGCGTCCTGGAGACCGCAGGGGGCCAGGTCTTATCTGAAAAGTCCAGATGTACATAGACGGAGACCAGCACTGATTCTACAGGAGCAGAGGGGACAGCTGGCAAGGACAGGCAGTGAGGCCACAAGCCCTCTGGATTCTCTCACCTCACTGGCTAGTCCCAGGAACGCAGGACAGAACCCCTCCCACATCCTGTTCAGTGCATAGAGACAGGGCTCGGGAAGGGAACTCCTCCCTTAAGCACAGTGCCTTCAGATACATGGCTTCATGCCCTCCACCCAACAACCTCTATTTTATGGATGAGGCTCCAAAGACAAATGAGTTCGTCTCCAGGCCTCACCACTAGAGAACTGGTCACGGACCTGTCCGCCTGTGATCACGGCCAGTCCTCTCTCTCCGCCACCACTCCCTCGCTGCGTCAGCCCTCTCCTCTGTGGATCCTGGGTTCTTACCTCATTCCCTGCTCCTATCTCCTCTACCTCCCTCCTCCTCCTGTCCATCCACTCACCCTCTGCTTCACTCTCTTGGTCCAGGAGCGGCCCCGATCCAGATTCCCCTCCAGCCTGACTCTGTCCCTGGAACAGAACACAGAGGAGACCTCAAGTCCCTTCCAAAGACACCTCAGGGGCCAGCCTGGCTAGTCTCAGCCAGCATGACTCAGTCTCGACAGCCCGCTTCCGCTAGGGGGTGCCAGAGATGCAACCCCAGGAACCCTGTTAGAGCCCACAGATCCCACACAAGACCAGGAACCAGGCACGCCCTGGGAAGTCAACATGCTTTGTTTAATTCCTCCCTAAGTTTACCTGTCCCTGGGCCTCTAGGCTAATTGAAATGGCTGGCTCTGGAGCTCCAGCAGTGGGGCTGGACAGAGCTGGCTGGGGCCCAGGCGCCTGGGGAGCTTATTCCTTCTGTAGGATTTGACAGCAGGGTGAGCAGCCTCTTTCCTTAGTCTTTGGTTCCTGTACATTATTTCCTCACCAACTCTTCCTCTGTCAGGGTGAGGGTGGAGGTCTGGGCCCACACTGTCTCTTGGGCCATGGGCCAAAGCTAGAAGATAGGGAGATGGGCCAGTCAGGGAAGGATCTGTCTGGTAGGATGGTGAGGAAGGAGCTGGGCCAAGGAGAGAGAATCAGGCAGTCTTTCCTCCAGGAAATCTGGAGGGGCTCCCAGTGCCACAGACCTGAGCCCTGTCCATTTGCACCTGCCTGTGCATGTGGCTATCTATCCAATACCAGATATCGATAGAGATAAGAATATGGTTAAGAGATGAATATAAGCTGGTCACAGTGGCATGTGCCTTTAGTCCTGGCTACTTGGGAGGCTAGGGTGGGAGGATCACTTGAGCCCAGGAGTTCAAGTCCAGTCTGGGCAACATGGTGAGAGCATGTCTAAAACAAGGTATAGATATAGACAAATATAGATACAGATACAGATATATATTTACATGAAGATAGAGATTTAGTAGTATAGATAGATTTTGGCTTAGTGATACATAGATAAAGACACAGGCATAGATACAGCTCTCTACTGGGTAGAACACAGATGGAAAAGCACCCTCTAGACTCTGATGCCTTTCCTCAGATTCCCTCCAATACTCTAAGACAATAGTTCCCAAATCTACGAAGCTTTTCTTTTTCTTTTTCTTTTCAAATGACCAGCTTGACTGGACAAGCCATTCTCCCAAGTGCAGCAGGTGTCATAGAAGTCTGCAGGGACTCAAATAAGGAAACAGAAGCTATCCCCCAGACCCAGGAGAACAAGACTGAGTTCTCAGAGATCGCATAACAAAGCGGGCACTTTCCTTACACACCACCTCCTCTCCCCTCCACCCTTTCCTGCTACCTATCCTTTCATCCCATGCCTTGTCTCTCCCAACCAGAGGTCCCCACTGTCGCCTCTGCAGACCTTTCCTGGGTCTCACCCCAGTCTCACTTACGGGTTGGGATGCTTGGACAACTGGTGACCCCATCAGGGGAAGAGTCATGGCCAGGAGCAGCAGCGGGGCAGCTGAACAGACCATGGCTCAGTGAAGCCTTCCCTACAAGCCCATGATGCAAATTTCTGCAGAGAAGAGCTGGCGGGGCAGTATGCAGATGGGATGGGAGGGAAGAGGGGAGGGAGCCAGGGCTGCAGTTACAGAGGAAGCGCTACAGCCTGAGACTCTGAGTCAAATGAGGATCCAGGTCTCTGTGGGGGCCACCTGGAGCCCACGTGCTCCAGTGAGAATGGTGCCCAGGCTCTTCTTGGGCTCTGGACCAAAAGCTCAGAGAGCAGGAGAGGCTTAGGGGTTTGAAGTCACAACCAGCAACATGTCAATAAGCCAGGTTCAGTCATGTTCCCAAGGACCTGGGAAATCTGGATTGTTCTGGAACTCCTCAGAAGCTGGATCACTGATTGAAGAGTCAAGGTTGGAAAATAAAAATTAAAAAAAAAAAAAGATAAAAATATGAGAGCTAATTTTTACTCTAAAATAATTTCCAGATAGACCAGAATCCTCCCGTCTTCCCTTTCTCGCTCCCTCCCTTCCTTCCTTCCCTCCTCTCTTTTCTTTTCTTTTTCTTTCTTTTCTCACTCTCTTTCCTTCCTGCCTTTCTCTCTCTCTCCCTCTTCCCTTCTTTCTCTCTTTTTCTCTCTCAATCTCTCACTTACTCTCACTCTCGCTCTTTTTCTTTCTTTTAGAAACAAGGTCTCCCTCTCTTGCTCAGGCTAGAGTGCAGTAGCATGATCAAAGCTCATGATTGTAGCTCTGCATAGCCTCAAACTTTTGGGCTCAAGCTATCCTCCCACCTTAGCCTCCTAAATAGCTGAGATTACAGGTGTGCACCATGGCACTGGCCTAGAGTCTTAAATGTAAAAAAGGATCTGAGAAAATACTAGAAGAAATTATCAAGTTATTTCATGAAATAATTTTGAAGTGAGAAAGTTTTTTTTTAAACAAGACATAAAACGGAGAAGCCAAAAAGGCAATAAATTTGACTGTCTAAAAACTTTTAAGTTTGGCCTAAAAAGAATAATTTTCTCAACATAGGAGCTTTCTTCTAGTGTCCATATCAATAAGATAGAAAACAGGCAAAAGATGGGAGCAGGCAATTCACTGAAGAAGGAATAGAAATAGTTTGATAATGGCTGGGTGTGGTGGCTCACTAACCTCAGGTGATCCACCTACTTTTGGGAGGCCAAGGTGGGTGGATCAACTAAGGTTGGGAGTTCGAGTCCAACCTGCCCAACATGGCAAAACCCTGTGTCTACTAAAAATACAAAATCAGCCAGGAGTGGTGGCGGGTGCCTGTAATCCCAGCTACTTAGGAAGCTGAGGCAGGAGAACTGCTTGAACCTGTGAGGCATGATTTCAGTGATCTGAAATCATGCCATTGCACTCCAGCCTGGGCGACAAGAGTAAAACTCCATCTCAAAATAAATAAATAAATAAATAAATAAATAAATAAATAAATAAATAGTTTGATATGTCTGTGTCCTCTGCTATAATGATCTCCTTGATCCAAGGGACAATGTCTTACAGATAATTATCTGTGTAATCCCAATGCCTAACACTGCTGACACATAGTAGAGAATGAATACATGTTTCTGGAAAGAACAAAAGAATGGAGAAACCAGTGTATAATAAATGAAAGGACAGAGGTAGAAAAAAGAGAAAAGTGGGCTCGGGAACTAAGAAACTACTGTAGCTTGCAACATCAAATAAGTAAGCTCAGAGGCCTTAAAACAACAGAGTTCACATTTATACAAATCAAAATAAGAAGATACAATTTCTCACCTGCTAATTATCAAAATATAAAATATTGATTACATTTAGTATTAGAAGTATAGTTGGCCGGACACAGTGATTCATGTCTGTAATCCCAGCTCTTTGGGAGCCTGAGGTGGGCAGATCACAAGGTCCAGCCTGGCCTTGGCTGCCTGCACCACTGTCACCTGGCTAATTTTTTGTATTTTTAGTAGAGTCGGTGTTACGCAATCTTGGCCAGGCTGGTCTCGAACCCAGAAGGCAGAGCTTGCAGTGAGCCAAGATCACGCCACTGCACTCCAGCCTGGGTGACAGAGCAATAATCTATCTCCAAAAAAAGCAAATCACACTGCCATGTGTGTACCTATGCAACAATCTTGCATGTTCTTCACATGTACCCCAAAAAAAAAAATAAAATAAAAAAAAAAAAAAAAAAAAAAAAAAAGAGAAAGAAAGCTGATGGCTGATGGAGCTGGAGCTGGAGCAGTCCTCCCTATTCCACTCCTAGAACATAATTTTCCCTGATTAATTCCCAACTCATCTCTCATCTTAACAACTTTGAGTTCATGACTAATAGTGAGAATAGCAAGGAGAACAACATATTCCTACTTCAAGTAAAGCTGAAGTGTCCAAAACTATTGATAGATTTGAGATTTATTTTACACTTTTTAGACTGTTCCTATAATTTTAGAAAAGTCTGAAACATTTTTGCATGTGCAGAAGTATCTAGAACAAGACTGGAGGGAAATGCTGCAGGCTTTCCAAAGTGTTGAGTTTACCTCAGTACCCCCCAGAGCGTAGCACTGTGCATTGGAGGCCTTAGGTAATATTTGTATCAAATAAATCAATCAATAAATGAAATATACCAAGACATAAACTGTGATTGTAACTAAATGGTAGGATTTGGTATGTTTTTCTACTTTTCTGTATTTTGTAATTTTGTATTCTGTATCGGAAAAGATCTTAATAAAAATATCAAATCTGGCCAGGTGCAGTGGCTCACACCTGTAATCTAATCCCAACACTTTGGGAGGCCGAGGCAGGTGGATCACCTGAGGTCAGGAGTTCAAGACCAGCCTGGCCAACATGGTGAAACCCCGTCTCTACTAAAAATACAAAAAAATTAGCTGGGGGTGGTAGCGGGTGGCTGTAATCCCAGTTACTCGGGAGGCTGAGGTATGAGAATCGCTTGAACCTGGGAGGTGGAGGTTGCAGTGTGCCAAGATCATACCACTGTACTCCAGCCTGGGCAACAGAATGAGACCCCGTCTCAAAAAGAAAAAAACTATATCTATCTATCTATCTATCTATCTATGTATATAAAATATTACAGTCTTATGGACCAATCAGGTTCAGAGTCCTCTAGACTTGCCCAAGTTTCATGGGATGTCAGGAAGCACCCACAGGCTGAATCAGGTCTTAGTCATAGAGCAGAGTTCAGGTGAACAGGGACTTATTGCTGCCACCTACCTACTCCCAAGTCCAAAGTGAACCATTAGGTGATTGGCCTTTGTCCCTCCAATATACATAATGATTTTTGGAAACTAATAAGTTTTTAACAGCTGGCAGCTTCTCTGAACTCCTAGGTTGCTTCCTGGACACCTCTAAACATGGATTGTGAAGGTTGCTAGTGAGCGGTGCTCCCTTATTTCATTTTTATTTTTTAGAGACAGGGTCCCGTTATGTTGTTCACGCTGGCCTCAAAGTCCTGGGTCAAAGCAATCCTCCCACCTCAGGCTGCCCAAGTAGTTGGGATTACAGGCGTAAGCCACCACTGGACCAGGCCTCCATTACTTCTTTTTTTTTTTTGAGATGGAGTCTCACTGTGTTGCCCAGGGTGGAGTACAGTGGTGTGATCTCGGCTCACTGCAACCTCCACATCCCAGGTTCAAGTGATTCTCCTGCCTCCATCTCCTAAGTAGCTGGGATTGCAAGCATGTGCCACCTTGTCTGGTTAATTTTGTATTTTTAGCAGAGACGGAATTTCACCATGTTGGCCAGGCTTGTCTCAAACTCCTGGCCTCATGATCCACCTGTCTCAGCCTCCCAAAGTGCTGGGATTACAGGTATGAGCCACCGTGCCTGGCCTCCATTACTTCGTATAAAAAGTAACTGCTGGGACCAGGTGTGGCAGCTCACGCCTATAATCCCAGCACTTTGGGAGGCCGAGGCAGGTGGATTGCTTGAGCCCCAGGAATTCAAGACCAGGGCAACATGGCAAAACCTTAATATGGCAAAACGTCATCTCCACAAAAAAGCATCTGGATGTGGTGGCACATGCTTGTAGTCCCAAGCTACGCAGGAGGCTGAGGTGGGATGATCACCTGAGCCCAGGAGGTCAAAGCCACAGTGAGCTGTGATCACGTCACTGCACTGCACTCCAGCCTGGGCAACAGCCAAGGCCATGTCTAAAAAAGAAAAAAAAAAAGAAAAAAAAGGAAACTGCTGGGATTGCTACACATTAGTTGCCTCTATGAACCTGACATTCAATCTTGGTGTATTTTTTTTTTTTTAACTTTTATTTTAGTTCAGGGATGAAAGTGCAGGTTTGTTACATAGGTAAACTTGAGTCATGGGGGTTTGTTGTACACATTATTTCACCACCCAGGTATTAAGACTAGTACCCATTAGTTATTTTTCCTGATCCTCTCCCTCCACCCTCTGAAAGGCCCCAGTGTGTGCTGTTCCCCTCTATGTGTCCACGTGTTCTCATCGTTTAGCTCCCATTTATAAGTGAAAATATGTGGTATTTGGTTTTCTGTCCCAGTGTTAGTTTGCTAAGGATAATGGCCTCCAGCTCCATCCATGTCCCTGCAAAGGACATCTCATTCTTTTTTAATTTTATTGTAGAAATGGCGTCTCACTATGTTGCTGAGGCTGGTCTCAAACTCCTGGGCTCAAATGATCCTCCTGCCTTGGTCTCCCAAAGTTCTGGGATGATAGGTGTGAGCCACTGTGTCCAGCAACACTGATGTACTTTAAAGATGAGGGAAAGGGCCTTGAGCCAAGGATTGATGACAGCCTGCAGATGCAGGAAAGAGCAAGGAAATGGATTCTTCCCTGCAGTTTCCAGAAGAAATTCAAATCTGCTGACATCTTGATTTTACTTCTGTAAGACTCATTTCACATTTCTCAGTCTCCGAACACATTACATTACATAACACATTGTTCTGTCACTACATTTGTAGCTGTATTTATAGCGGCCATGGTGGTAATTTAATACAGAGCTCATGCAATAACTTTTTTTAAAAAAAAATTTGTTTTATTTTTTTTGAGACAGAGTCTCCCTCTGTCGCTCAGGCTGGAGTATAGTGGCGTGATCTTGGCTCACTGCAACCTCCACCTCCTGGGTTCAAGCGATTCTCCTGAGTAGCTGGGATTACAGGTGTCAGCCACCATGCCCGGCCACAATAACTTTTAAATTTTGGTTATTATATATTTCAGTTCCAAAATTCCTATTTGGTTCTTCTTTATATTTTCTATTTCCTCCTTGAGGCTTTTCTTCTTTTCATTCATTTTTAAAACGGTGTTCACATTTACTCATGGCATTTTTGTAATAGAGACTTTAACATCTTTTTTAGATAATTCTAACATCTGTGTCATCTCAGCATTGGTATCTGTCGATTGTTTTTCCCATGTGAGTTGAGATTTCCAGGTTCTTAAAATGCTTTTGAGTTTTATCCTGGAAATTTTGAATATTATGAGACTCTGGACCTTGTTTAAAACCTGTGGGAAATGTTAACACTTTTTTTCGCAGGTAATCTACCTGGCTTGGTTCAATCACAAGGTCTGATCAAACTACTGTGAACTGTGCTTTCAACATCAATTCTCATCTATTGCTATTAAGATCTTCTGCAGTTGTGTGCCACCCAGTGGCCGGTCTGGGACCTGTGTGATGGATGGTCTGTCTCTTGGTACAATTCTGCTGGGGGTTTGTGGTTTAGGGTCAGATCCATGCAAGTACAACTGGGAAGTGATCTTCCCACCTCAGCATCCCAAGTAGCTGGGACTATAGGCACACACCATGCTCGGCTAATTTTTATATTTTTTTGTAGAGACAGGGTTTCACCACATTGCTTAGGCTGGTCTCGAACTTCTGAGCTTATGGAACCCACCCACTACTTCTACCATACAGAAATGGGAATGAATGAACTGGATCTATATGCATTAATGGGGATCAATCTCAAAACAATGTTGACTGTAAAAAATGTCCTAAGAGGTTAGAAACAGTGGGATGGCACTTACATAAATCACATACACATATGCAAGCACAAAAATAATACTATTTTGAATCCAGATATGAACATGCATAATAGCAGTTTAAAAATATAAATGTAAATGACAAGTTCAAAAAAGAGGTTAACTCCAGGGACAAAATGGAACAGGATGGTCAAGAGCTGTAGCTGTAGCTGAAATGCATATTAAAAAAATGAAAAGTTCTAGCACATATATGGTGAAAGGTTAATGTCTGTTATTTCCTGGTGTTATACGAATATCAAATATATTACTTTCTATATGTTACAGTTAAGATAAAGAATGATGCTAATGATGATAAAGAGGGATTAGGAACCTTTCTATTCATAGGCTATACCTGGTCTGGACTCATAAGAGAGCATTTGATTCATCCTATGGTTTTTCTACTAACAGATAGATTTGTGGATACAGTATATAATATGTCTTTAAAGGCACAGATACATACATGTCTTTTTTTTTCAATGGAAAACATTTTAATTTTTTTTTTTTTTTTTGAGACGGAGTCTCGCCCTGTCACCAGGTTGGAATACAGTGGCACGATCTCAGCTCACTGCAATCTCCACCTCCTGGTTGAAGCGATTCTCTGGCCTCAGCCTCCTGAGTAGCTGGGACTATAGGTGCGTGCCACCACGCCCAGCTAATTTTTGTATTTTTTAGTAGAGATTGGGTGTCACCATGTTGGCCAGGATGGTCTCAATCTCTTGACCTGATGATCCGCCGGTCTTGGCCTCCCAAAGTGCTGGGATTACAGGCATGAGCCACTGCACCCGGCCCATTTTAAATATTTTAAGACAAAAAAAATGAGAACTGACTTTTTTTAAATCCACATACACACGTCTAATGGCCAAAGTGCACTGAAGAAACGTGCTCCTGATCTGTCCTCCACAGTCCCCATCCTGTGGTTGAAGCGTTGCAGGCCCTCCCTCCTCCTCTCCAATGCACTGGGAAGAGACAGTGGCTGCTTTACAGCATAGCCATGAGGCATTTTGACAGTACGGAGGGCACTGCTGGAGTTGGAAATCTTTCCTGAGATGAAGGAGGGAGACTTCTCCCCACCAAGTTTAGGTAGATCAATGTGTCAAAGTTTAAAACAAAAATAAATATAATCCACATAATCAGTAGGTCAAACAATACAGAATTTCAGATTTCCCACCAAGACACCTCAAATAGAGCAGTAACAATCTAGATCTTTCCATTTCTCCTGACAGCAGGCTTAGGCCCTGGAAGTATCTGCTGCTGCTGCTGCTACTGCAGCTGCTGCTTTGACTCCATTTACGACCTCTCAGGCTCAAAGACAACAGGAAGAACCAGGGTCATAAAGGAGGTAGGCCCAATCTGCAAGGCTGTACTGGAAAACCTGTATGTTTTTGAGGTATGAAGAGAAAGAGGTTAAAAGTGGCTCTGGCTGGGGACCAAACCCTCTCTAAAAACATGTCTGTCAGGGCCGGGCGGGGTGGCTCACGCCTGTAATCCCAGCACTTTGGGAGGCCGAGGCAGGTGGATCAGGAGGTCAAGAGATCGAGACCATCCTGGTCAACATGGTGAAACCCCGTCTCCACTAAAAATACAAAACATTAGCTGGGCATGGTAGCGCGTGCCTGTAATCCCAGCTACTCGGGAGGCTGAGGCAGGAGAATTGCTTGAACCCAGGAGGCGGAGGTTGTGGTGAGCCGAGATCATGCCATTGCACTCCAGCCTGGGTAACAAGAGGGAAACTCCATCTCAAAAAAAAAAATAATAATAATAATGTCTGTCAGACCCCACAGTCTCTCCAACAGGGTCTCATCTAGCTCCTGTTGTCAATCTCTTCCAGCTCCTCCTCAGTCTTCTGAGTCACCTTTCAGGAGAAAACTTGTGTTCTGGGACAACCTCTTGTTTTCTCGACTCACACAGAACTTCTGGTGACCAAATGTGGGGGTTTTCCCACACCAAGCAATCCTCTACTTCTTGGTGGACACCACTGGATGTCCTACAATTTAATTCAATACTGATGCTGTCTAGTTGGGGTGTCAGATCTTACAGGTTAAGGGCTCAGTCTCACAAGACTGCCCCCCACCACCCAGTTCAGACGCCATTTGCAAGTTCAGTATGCCACCTGTGCTTCTGACTGACCAGCTATAAAACCCACGACCCCCTCCTCGGGTTCAATAATTGGCTAGCTCATGGAACTCAGAAATGAAATAACAGCTTACTTAGAAGATTACTAGTTTGTTATAAAAGGATACAACTCAGGAACAGCCAGAGGGGAGGGATGCATAGGGCAAGGCACTCAGGAAGGGGTGCAGAGCGTCCATGCCTGCTCCGGGCACACCAACCTCCCAGCATCTCCACATGTTCACCAACCTGGAAGCTCTCTGAACTTCTGTACTTTAGATAGTTGTTTGGAGGCTTCATCATGCAGGCATGATTGATTATTAACTCAATCTCCAGCTCCTCTCCCTTCCCAAGAGGGTGGGGAGCAGGGTGGAAAGTTCCTAGCTTCTAATCACATGGTTGGTTCCCCTGGGAACCATCCTGAGATTATCCAAGAGCCCCCAGGTACCAGTCATCTCATTAGCATGTAGAAAGACCTTAAACTTTGAAGACTCCTAAACAGGGGCAGAGAACAAATATATATTTATTATGTCACAGGGAGCAATTCCTCCTGGGACAGCATCAGAGCAGCAGTTGTGGCAGCCAATGGCTATAGGGAACCCCAGCCACAGATGCCTTCTTTACCGGACTATCATTTATTCTAATACATAACTAGGTTTTCTAACACAAAAGTTTTTATGTCTAGCCTAAAATAAAATTTAAAGGGCTGTACCTGTACAAGGCTAGGATTTCATAAAATTTATTTTATTATTATTATTTTTGAGACAGAGTCTTGCTCTGTTGCCCAGGCTGGAGTACAGTGGCGCAATCTTCGCTCACTGCAACCTCCACCTCTCAGGTTCAAGCAATTCCCCTGTCTCCGTCTTCCAAGTAGCTAGGATTAAAGGCGCAGGCCACCATGCCCGGTTAATGATTTTATTTTATTTTTTCAATTTTTAGTAGAGATGGGGTTTCACTATGTTGGCCAGGCTGGTCTCAAACTGCTGACCTCAAGTGATCTATCCGCCTCAGCCTCCCACAGTGCTTAGACTACAGGTGTGAGCCACTGCACCTGGCCAAAATTTAAAGGGTTGTAACTATAAAAGGATAGGATTTTAAAAAATCACCTTCAGTAGTTAGCAAGGCTCAATGGCACACATCTGTAGTCCCAGCTACTTGGGAAGTTAAGCAGGAGGATTGCTTGAGCCCAGGAGTTCAAGGCCAGTGTAGGCAACACAGCAAGGTGTCATCTC
>NW_016107495.1:64028-71577 GCF_001604975.1 Cebus imitator
CTCTTTTCTTATTTGCAAGCCTTACTACTTTGTAGCAATTTGGACTTTAGAAAACCTCTTAATGCCTTCATTCTTTATTTCAAATTCCTCTAGAAAAGCTGTTAATTCACGTCCTCCTGATTACTTTCTCCTGATTGCTGATTACTTTCTCCCAAATGCTTTCAAGAGAAACTAGCTGGTGGCTACCTCAATGGCTTGCTTCTCAAAATACCCCTTTAGCCTGTTGTATTCCTATTCTCATGCCAAAACCAGGATGAGAAATCTTATATGGACAATTTGTTGATGTTCACATTGAGTCCCTTTGATCATCTCCCCACCAATAAAACACAGGTTATCCTAACAAGCACTCTATTAACACAATGACTTGTCCTCTCCTACTTTACATTATAAAACTGCAGAACCTTATAGTTACCTTATCATGTAGAACTTTATGGGTTTCTATTTAACTTTGTATAATTTGCAATGTTGTTCTGGCAGATATGCCTATAAAAGTACTAAATTTTAAGCAACTTTATCTACAATGTATCAGGTCAGACCTGCAGACCCTCACCCAATGAGGGATGAACAAATGTACTCAGACACAGATATCCAGTGACAGAGTGGGCTAGGGGTCTGGGCCACTCACAGACACCGAGGAGGATGCTGTAAAGAGTCAGCAGCCACGGCCCTCACTAGCTGGCACTGTGGGCATTTATTCAGTATAGATTTAATGAGAAAGGCTTTGAGTTAACACACTTCTGGATAATTAACATGGTTGCCCTCCGGGAGAGAGCAGTCCTACAGATGATTAAAGGCCAGAAAGTAAACTAACTTATCTAAATCAGTTTCTTTACATCCCCTAGTTACCTAACTTAAGCTTTCAGACCTCGGATAAGAGAATCTGGCTGCCTTCGGCCAAAGCCTATTCTGAGGGTTTTGCAAGACCCTGTGGCCTTCCAAGAAGGTTTGTGTCCATTTTACAATTTTTCCTACCACCCTGACGGAACTCCTACAATTTATATCCTCTGTGTTCTTAGTTGTAACAAGTATGCATATGTTACTTTGTGCTTTGTTTTTTACCTCCCTCATTATGTGCTTTTCTTTTTGATATAATGTTAATAACCAATTTCCCCTTTTTAAAAATTGAGATAAAATTCACCATTTTAAAGAGTACATTTCAATGTTGGTTAGTATATTCACAATTTTGTGCAATCTTCACCACTATCTAATTCTAGAACATTTTCATCACCCCTAAAAGAAATCTCACACCTGTTAGCAGTTAGTCCCAATCCTTCCCTGCCCCGTCCCCTAATCTGCTTTCTGTCTCTATGGATTTGCCATAGAGCAAAGCAAAGCATAGCACATCTCCTATAAATTGAATCATATAATATATGGCCATTTGTGTCTGGCTTCTTTCACTTTGCATAATGTTTTCAAGTTAATGTTGTAGCATGATTGTTTTTTTGAGATGGAGTCTCACTCTGTCACCCAGGCTGAAGGGCAATGATGTGGTCTCAGCTCACTGTAACCTCTGCCTCCCTGGTTCAATTGATTCTCCTGCCTCAGCCTCCTGAGTAGCTGGGATTACAGGTACATGCTGCCAGACCCAGCTAATTTTTGTTTATTTTTAGTAGAGATGGGGTTTCACTATGTTGACCAGGCTGGTCTCAAACTCCTGACTTTGTGATCTGCCCACCTCAGCCTCCCAAAGTGCTTGGGGTTACAGGTGTGAGCCGCCATGCCCAGCCAGTATTTCATTCCTTTTTATGGCAGAACAGTTGCATATACATACACATTTTATTTATCCATTAATCAGTTGGGCATTTGGCTTCTTTCAATTTTTTGACTATTAGGAATAGCTACTATGGACATTCATGTACAAGTTTTTGGGGTGGAATGACTGGGTCACCTGGTAACGACATGCTTAACTTTTTGAGGAACTATCAAACATTTTTTCACAGGGGCTGTACCATTTTACATTCCCACCAGCCCTGCATGCGGGTTCCAGTTTTTCTATATCCTTGCCAACACTTTCTATGTTTTTCTCCCATTTTTTTTACATTCACTTTTTTCTCTTTCTAATTATGGTGTATCTTATGACATTAATTTACTATAGTTTACAGTTTAATTTCTTATATAATTGGGCATTTGATTGCCTGCTTTTCTCTCTGCAGTTACAAAATATGGCTCCTTATAAGTCTTTGCAACAAGATTTTTTTTCTCTCAGACCATTTCCTGGAAGTATATTCTTTCAAAGTGGGATTACTAGTTTAATAAGTAGGAATAGTTTTATGTTAAAAGCACTTGTTGCTGCCAGTGCCAAGTATTTCCTTATTTTTTCACAGTGCAATTTAATTAAACGCTTACAGAGGTCTTGCTGTGTCTGAGGCATTATGTTACAGATTCAGAGGTATACAGATTTGGTCTTTACCCCCAAGGCACTTACAGTCCGGTAAGACAGAAAAGAATAGATAATTTCATAACATATAAACATAAAGGTATGCACAAGATACTGTGGGAGTACAGTGAGGGGAGGCGGAAGGAGGTTGGAAACTGGGACAAAAAAAGGCTTCTTGGAAGAAATGAAACTTAAGATGAATCCTGAAGACCGAAAGGCAGTTAACCAGTCATGAACAAAGGAACAGAAGCTTTGTATATGCAGCCTGTGATGTTTAGTGAGTTATGAATAATCTTGCATTCTGGGGAGATTAAGTGTATGTGTTGGGAGGAAGGGTCAGAGAGAATGATGACAAGAGTAATTCAATTCAAAGCAATCAAGGGAAACTGGGTGCAGGGGCTTACGCCTGTAATCCCAGCACTTTGGGAGGGTGAGGCGGGTGGATCACTTGAGGTCAGGAGTTTGAGACCAGCCTGGCCAATATAGTGAAAACCTATCTCTACTGAAAATACAAAAACTAGCTGGGTGTGGTGGCAGGCACCTGCAATCCCAGTTACTTGGGAGCCTGAGGCAGGAGAATCTCTTGAGCCTGGGAGGCAAAGGTTGCAGTCAGTCAAGGTTGTGCCACTATACTCCAGCCTGGGCAAAAGAGTAAGACTCCATTCCCCCTCCCCACAAAATATCAAGCAATCAAGGGAGAAAGAAGGGAGGAAGTTTCAATGAAATAACAGTGAGCAGGGTAAGTGGAAGAAAAGCCCAGTAAGTTATGTCTGAAAGTGTCCATTTGACTCAGCAAGAAAGAGGAAGAACCTGGCAGCAGCCATTTCAGTGTAGTCAATGAGGTTGGAAACGGACTGGAGATGAGTGAAGAGTAAGTGGGAGGTTTGGAAGTAAGAGATAGCTTCTGATGACTAAAAAAAGCCCATGACAAGGGTTTTTGCCATTCTTACTCTGAATATTTTAAAGCAATCCAGGTGCAAGTCAGTGGTTTCCAAGTCTTTCATGAAGCCTACTTACTGTATTTTTAGTGAGAGTAGCTAATCTGAAGTGGTAGATTGTTTACAAAGATGGGGGCAGTGATGGTCCTATACTATTCTGCAGGCCCCACGCTGTGTGACTTTGCCATTTCATCTATTAAGTGGTGGAATCTATTTCTCCTTCATGAATCTGCACTGGCCGTGTGATTTGTCTGGTAAAGGCAACAGAAGCAACATTATGTGGTATCTTACCTAGACCTTGCAAAGGCCTTGTAGCTTCCACTTTACTTCTCTTCCAACTTCACTGAGATATGATTGACAGATAAAAATTGTATATATTTAAGGTGTACAAAGTGATATTTTGATATGGAGAACAATGTGAAATGATTACCATACTCAAGCTAATTAACATATCTAACAAGACAAGCAAAACTGCTCGGCTAAGCCCAATTGAAATTGCTGACCCACAGAATTATGAGCAAATAAAATGGTTGTTATTTTAGGCTACTGAATTTTGAATAATTTCTTATATGGCAAAACACAACTTTTATAACTGCTTATTTTAAAAATGTATTTTCTTGCAGTCTATATTCATAAGGCATTTCATCATGAAGGGCTAAGTATTGTAAAAGTGAAGAGCTGTTTCTGTACCCCACTTTCTAGATTATTCATAAAAATATTAAATCAGGCCTGGTGCAGTGGCTCACCTATAATCCCAGCACTTCAGAAGGCCGAGGCCAGGAGTTCGAAACCATTTTGGCTAACATGGCGAAAACCAGTCTCTACTAAAAATACAAAAATCAGTAGGGCATAGTGGCACATGCCTGTAATCCCAGCTACTTAGGAGGCTGAGACACGAGAATTGCTTGAACCCAGGAAGTGGAGGTTGCAGTGAGCCGAGTTCACGCCACTGCCCTCCTAGCCTGGGCAACAAAGCAAGGCTCTGTCTCAAAAATAAAATAAATAAATAGATAAATAAATAAACCCCTATAAAATTTCAGTCTTTATTTAGAATTTTCTTTTGATTTTAAATCTTTGTTTCCTGTCTTTAATTCAATTCTCTATCCAAGACAAAATATTCCACACCTTGACAGTGAATTTAAAAAACGGAGAAGAGAAGTAGCCAGGAAGATGAAAGAAACATAGAAATATGGCCAGGTATGGTAATGCACACCTGTAGTCCCAGCTACTTGGGAGGCCAAGGTAGGAGGATTGCTTGAGTCCAGGAGTTTGAGGCCAACTTGCACAACAGAGTGAGACCCTGTATCTAAAAAAACAAATTATAGAGAGAGAGAGAGAGAGAGAGAAAATGATGAGCCAGAGCACTGGATGATGCTGGTCATTTTTAGAATGCAATAATAACTTCTCCCCACTTGGGAACCATGTCTAATTCAACTTTGTATCTCCATGTCCATTGTGGAATTTGTATTTGGTACATAGTGTTCAATAACATGAAAAGAAAATGAAGTTGTTGGCCGGGCGTGATGGCTCATGCCTGTAATCCCAGCACTTTGGGAGGTCAAGGCAGGTGAATCATGAGGTCAGTAGATCAAGACCACCCTGGCCAACATGGTGAAACCCCATCTTTACTAAAAATACAAAAATTAGCTGGGCTTGGTGGTGTGCACCTGTAGTCCCAGCTACTTGGGAGGCTGAGGCAGAAGAATCGCTTGAATCCAGAAGGTGGAGGTTGCAGTGAGCCGAGATTGCACCACTACACTCCAGCCTGGTGACAGAATGAGGCTCTGTCTCAAAAAAAAAAAAAAAAAAAATTAAAGTTTTTACTTTTGTAACTGGGCAACTTAACTTCAAAATGCATTTTAAGGGCAGGGCATGGTGGCTCACGCCTATAATCCAAGCATTTTGTGAGGCCGAGACGTGTGGATCATTTGAGGTCAGGAGTTTGAAACCAGGCTGATCAACATGGTGAAACCCCATCTCTACTAAAAATACAAAAAAAATTGGCTGGGTGTGGTGGCGTGCCTGTAATCCCAGTTACATGGGAGGCCGAGGCTGGAGAATTGGTTGAATCCAGTAGCCAGAGGTTATAGTGAGCTGAGATCGAGCCACTGCACTCCAGCCTGGGTGACAGAGAATCTGACTCAAACAAAAAACAACAAAACCCCAAATGCATTTTGTATTTTTTTTTTCTTTCCTCTTGGGTTTTAAGATGTAATTTTAAAGCAAAACTAAATAGACTCCATGGTTCCTCCGTTTCTCATGGTATATACTCCCTTCACATTTATCTGTTTACTAGTATCTAATTATTGTGACTTCTTAGAAGTTCCAGGGACTAATTATGAGACAGACCCAGCCTGGAGACCCAGCTACAAAATTCCAGAGATGACTTCAAGGCAGCTAGTTAACAACCTGAACATTGTTGATATGAGGCCAGCCCACATTCCAGGTGGATTGGGACCTAAGACAGCCACAGAACAAGAGCCACATTGTACTCAGCACAATTCTTGCCTGCCTTTCTTATCAAGTTTTCCCTTTTTAAACTGCTTTACCTTCAAAAATTGAGATGATTTAATCTGGCCACTTTCCTTTTACTAGTTTTGGTTAATAAAATCATTTTCTTTCTACTAGACCTTGCTCTTGTTAGATTCTGCAAGCAGTGAGCATCCCGACCTGTGTTTGGCTGCAATTTTACATACCGTTCCCTATTTGTAAGTCTTGTTTTCTAGAAATATAGACAACAGTGTCTGATTTAAAAAAAAAAAAAAAAAATAGAGCCAGCTTCCATCAGAGTTCTCGTCAAGCAGGCCACATAGCCTTAGTTACATATATCAAGTAAAAAGTCAAAGCCTTAGGTCGTAGAGATCTCTGTTCACAACTGTTGCCTTAACCCCAGGTTTTCCAGAATTCCTCCAGGAAAAATGAACTATATGAATTATAACAATGTTTTTTTTTTTTCTCCTAGTGACCTTCTCTTTCACCAAAACTAAATGACCATTAATCCAATAATCTCAAAGTTTCACGAAGACAAAAATAATCCCCATTCCAAAATGAAGGCCCTTGCATGGCTGTATGTTCAAATTGAAATGGAAAAAGAGTCGTGGTTACATTTGGTTGCATCTGCATACCTGACGTTAGATGAGATTAACATTCCCAAACAAAAATATAGAGAAAGGCATTGCAAAGGTGATGCCACTGTGGCTACTCATCTGAATGATTTGTTCTTTCTTTACCTACAGTTCTGCTTCCATTCCAGTGGAGTAATAAAGCAGGGGAGGATGTATGTGTGGGAGAGGAATTAATTCTTTCTCAATTCATAGAATACAGACGCTGGATCACTACCAGAACTTTCAGAGATGCAAATAAGACTTTGCCCCGTGTAAAACTTTGCCTGCAATCAGTTTTTAAAATAATGCTTCTTTTATTTAACAGACATGATCATGAGTATTGGTTATAATAGAGAAACAATCACTTGCCTTCAAAAAAAGAATGGCAAATATGTAGATGGTCTAAATTAATTATTAGACCTATGATTTTTACTCTTGCCTCATATCACACTGGGTCCCTCTGAACCTTTAAACTGTCTATAGAATTTGAATGACTACTGACACTATTGGTTTGGTAGGTTAAGACCACAAAAATGGCCATAAAACCACTGAGAAGGCCGGGCCTGGTGGCTCACGCCTGTAATTCCAGCACTTTGAGTGGCTGAGGCGGGTGGATCACCTGAGGTCAGGAGTTTGAGACCAGCCTGGCCTACACAGTAAAACCCCATCTCTACTAAAAGTACAAAAATTAGCCGGGTGTGGTGGTATGTGCTTGTAATCACAGCTACTCGGAGACTGAAGCAGGAGAATCACTTGAACCTGGGAGGCGGAGGTTTCAGTGAGCCAAGATTGTGCCATTGCACTCCAGCATGGGGACAGAATGAGACTCCATCTAGAAAAAAAATCACTGAGAGGCTGGTTGGGAATGCTAAGTCACAAAATAGATGAGACACCATCCTCCCCCAGCAACACAGAAAGTAGGAAGTATTAGTTTATGCTGAATCTCATTATATTGCACAAACTTTTTCTGTGATAAAAATATGACTGATGACCCATTCAGTTACCTATACATTCTTACCTAGGAGGATTGTGATTGAAAAATTTAAAATATAGCAAAAAACAGGCAGACATAACCCCACTTGAGAATATTTACTATAATAGCCAGGGAGTTTTTTTTTTTTTTTTTTTTT